>NC_059375.1:43737107-43759607 GCF_019703515.2 Myxocyprinus asiaticus
ATAGATGATAGAAAGACAGACAGACAGACAGATAAACATACAAACAGACAGATAGATAGATAGACAGATAGATAGACAGACAGACAGATAGATAGATAGACAGACAGACAGATGATAGATAGATAGACAGACAGATAGATGATAGGAAGAAAGATAGACGGACAGATAGATAGATAGATGATAGATAGACAGACAGATAAACAGACAGACAGACAGACAGATAAACATACAGACAGACAGATAGATAGATAGACAGACAGACAGACAGACAGACAGATAGATAGACAGACAGACAAATGATAAATAGATAGACAGACAGATAGATGATAGGAAGAAAGATAGACAGACAGACAGATAGATAGATACATGATAGATAGACAGACAGATAAATAGACAGACAGACAGACAGATAAACATACAGACAGATATATAGATAGATAGACAGACAGATAGATAGATAGATAGACAGACAGATAGATAGATAGATAGACAGACAGATAGATGATAGGAAGACAGATAGATAGATAGATAGACAGACAGACAGATAGATAGATAGATGATAGATAGACAGACAGATAAATAGACAGACAGACAGACAAACATACAGACAGACAGATAGATAGATAGACAGACAGATAGATGATAGGAAGAAAGATAGATAGATAGACAGACAGACAGATAGATAGATAGATGATAGATAGACAGACAGATAAATAGACAGACAGACAGACAGACAGAGATTGATTTCCTGTTTCAGTGGCATACCCAAAATTAAAGGTTTATAACTGGACAAAAAAAAAAAAAAAAAAAAAACGAGGGTCAAGTGTTTGGTATCATTGTAAAGAAAACTTTCTTAAAAATACAGTCTGAGACTCTCAGTAAATAAGGAAGCTCTGAATAACTGCTTTTGTTTTGTTCCCAATCATGTCAACTGTATCTAAGAAACAATTTGTGTTGATACGACAAATCAATCAAAAGTTATAACATTACAAATATAATTTATCATAGTGTCCAAAAGTCTCTCCAAACAAATAAAACATAATAATTGTACATAAGAACTAATTACACATGCAAACACAACAATGACTAAAGGTTTGCATAGCATGCAGACATGATTTTAGTAATGAGATTTCACAGAATGAGTTTCATTCTGTGTCATTTGAGTCATCATTGAGTCTGTGTCATGTATTTGGCGCCATCTCCTGGTGGTCATATGTAACATTGTGCTTCATGTGGATTATCTAATGATCTATACATCTGATTACACCTCCTCTAAATAATGTAATGTGATATTTTATGTTCCGTTTATTTTTCCTGAAGTTATAAGCGAAAACGCGGCATATAAGCAACACCAACATAATTATCAAAGACATATACTTAGCTATTACTCACTATATTTTTGTCTGTGAGTAAAACAAATTGGCTGGTTGTATTCTACTCTTTAAGAGCTTTTCAACAACATATGACACATGGCTATTTGATCAGTTTGATGTTTTTATTGATTGCAATAATATGTACAGCGCAACTTTTTTGTTTATAAATTATCAAAACAGAACACTTCTGATTTGTCTGCAAATTTCAAAGCACTTGTTCAGTTTTGGTCATAATGTCTACATGCATTGGAAAGTAGAGCTTCTAAGCTTTCAAACGAAACCTATTTTGTGTTGGTCAAGACTGTAGTTGTTAATATTTTGATGATTTTGTTTTTCTCACGGGCCCATCCGAACTTAAATGGTTGAGAACAATAAGGGGCTTGATTTTGGTTATTCATTCCTACGGTTTCATTTCAGTTATCACTCCCTTAGAAGTCAGCTGCTTATGTAGCACCCTAGGTTTGTTTATTTCAATTGAGATGTGACCTGGTTGGTTTACCCTAATGAACAAAATAATGTTAGTAGACTTATGTTGCACACACAGTGCATGTGTGTAAGTACAGAGTGGGCTTTTGTTCAGATTAACTGTCTGCTGGTGTGAATTTGGTGTTTAAATTAATGGATGGACTTAGAAACCAAGAGCTAACAGAGCAAAGAATACTGTAATACTGTTGTCACACACAAGACAAACACACACACACACTACATGTCTGTCATCACAGAGTGATCACATTGAAATGTGATGGATAGTGCTGTGGAAATGTGTGTGTGTGTGTGGTTTATTTTCCTACTCTATAACCAGTACAATTTTCAAATGTGCATATAGACCCAAACAGAGATATTAGAGCAGGAGGTGTGTGTGTGTGTGTGCGTGTTGCCATCGGTGCAGTTTTGTTTGCTGTGATGCTTCATACAGCTGAACTTCCTCTGTGTTTTTAAGGTCAACTTAACAGCCTTTCATTCTCTCTTTCTGTGAGTGTGTGTGTGTGTGTGTGTGTATTCAGTGACGTGTCTGTAAAGAGCTCAGCTCTAGTCTTGTGTAATGAGACTTTACACTATCGGCATGAAGTCTAGTCCACTTTACAGTTTTATTCCAGCCACACTGTAAAAACAAAAACCATCTTGTTAAATTTATGGTAAAAAGCTGTCAGCTTCAGTTGCCAGAAATTCCCCATAAAAAATAAAGTGACCATGTTTCAGGCATGACAGGATGTCATTATGGTGCCTGTATATTTTACAGTTCACTGCCTTATACAGTATATCATAGCAATTAAATGTACTGCTGTAGTAACACAGATGGTAAAACAAAAGGCCACATGATGACTTAAATGTCATCAAGACATTAGGGTAACATATGTGTAAGGAATAATTGATAAGGACTGTTAAATTATTGAAAAATAATGCACACCCCGAGGTGGTAATGCGGTCACGACGCAAAGCGAAGTGTGCATTATTTTTCAATAATTCAACGGGCCGGATTTAATTATTCCGCTTATACCACGGTTACCACACTTTAAGACATTGTTCAGGGTTTTATATCAAGACATTTTCTGGTTTTCATCCGTAAAACGCTTTAGTGAGTGAGGATTCAGCGTCATGTTTTGATACAGCCCAAGCCTTCGTTGCTAGTTCAAAAACGTCACTTTAGAACTAGCAACGGAGGATTGCACTGCTTGCGCTGCTTCACGTCGTGACCGCATTACCACTTTGGGATGTGCATTATTTTTCGATAATTCAATGGTCCTTCATCAATTATTCCTTACATAATCAAATGTGATGTGTCATGCAGGAACTTCTGGTAATGTTTGATTATTATTAACATAATTTTAACAATAGTTTACTGTAAAATAAAATAATTACCGTGAAAATAAACAATATAAATTTTCACCGTTAACTATAAGTTATATATTAAATACTGTACATTTAAAAAAAGTTTTTTTTACAATATTTTACCGTACAAAAAATGTATTGTCATCGTACATGTTACAGTTAACCAATTAAGTTTTTAAGTGTTTTTAAAAACTTTTAGATTTATAGATTAAATAACTGCACAGCATATGATAAAGCATGTTCTGCAAAACTCTTGTGAGATTCACATTTGCTGCGGGACTCCAAATAAACACAGCGTATGAATGTTGCATGTATAGATAATCTAGATACGACCGACAAAATTCAGGAAAAATCTAAACACCTTCACAACTGACCAGTGGTACAAAAAAATGACATAGTATCAAATAGTGTATCATCTTTGTGAAAAACACAAAATCCATAGAGTATCAGTAATTATCTTAATGTGTCGTTCATTAAAAATGGATCATAAAAGGCTGCTATCAAGGGTTTTTAATTTAATAGTTGTTATTTGCTCTTAATGCAGTCATTTGTAAGTGTGTGTGTGTGTGTGTGTGTGTTTAGTGGTAATATTGTGATATTTCTTGGCAGAAGAGATGCATCTGTTAGCAGGGTAAAAGCATTTATCAGTGTGCTGGCGTTCTCTTCCAGCTTCTCTCTTCATATTTCTGTTTTATTGCAAAACTTGATTAAAACTTCCGTTCAGGGTTACAGCATTTATATCTGGAGGAGCACACGCACCAAAATGGTTTGAAACAGAGAGCAGGCTCTTATTCAGAACCAGTTCAGTTTTTTTGTATAAGTGAATGATTTTCATGATTATCACTTTTGTATAAGTGAATGAACCGAATTATTTTCATGACTTTTGGTTCCGTTAATGGTTCTTAAACGTGCATTCCTCCACCAATGTGGACCAAACACTGTGCTAAAATACTCTTGAATCTACAGATCGACCAGTGAAGTCTGATTCCCAAATGAATAACTTTCCAAATATTTTTTCTTTAAAAGTACTTAACCCTCTTATGGTATTGAAAAATGGCTCCTCCCTTTGGTATTCACGGTCACTTTTGACCAGAAGGGTCAGATGTGTAAACTTTATTTTTGATGATGATGATAATTATATAATTTCTTCTTCCCTGAAGTAAGAACAATACAATTATGCATTTCTTTTGGAATTTTATGCTATTTTGACCGTATTTACATATACATTTCTAAATGTTACTATATATTTGCATATATAAATAAGCACATTTTGGGGAAAAATTTACAATTCCGAACCTACACTTCTAAAGTTGAAACATAAAGAAAATATGACAATGTGACATAAATTGGAGGCAGATTTCTGCCATCTGGTGAACAAAATATAAATAACATGAGTTGAACATCATGTCATGTCAGTAACAGCCAGTAGATGACTGTAGACACATACTGTGTAGTCTGATGACTCGTTGTAACCTCATTTTATATTTTATCACAAGATATACATTTAGATATATATTTAGACATTATCAAACTATTATTTGTCAAAGTTTATCATTTTAAAATTGATTTGAAGTGTCAGTTTTTGCAGTCCATTATGTTGCAGTCAAACCTGACCATGGTGTTACAAAGAGAAGACACAGAATAAACATTTTATACCAATAATTTATTTCAAACACAAACATTTAATAACTCAAAGTAAATGTATAATAATGTCAATAAAATGAACATCAAGAAACAGAAATGAACTGCAAAATTCTGTAAATTCTATTAGAGTATAAAACAGAAGAATCAGAGTAAACATTTTGCAATTTCAAACTTTCTTTAGTAAACATTTATTAAGCATATGTGTGTGCGTGTGTGTGCGTGTGCGTGTGTGTGTGTGTGAGTGTGTGTGTCAGATTGCTGTCATCAGCTGGAAAACAACAAATAACTAGTAATGCCAACAATAACCAAAATATGGATGTTGAGCTCCACTTATTGATGCCCTGGTTCTCTCTCTCTCTCTCTCTCTCTCTGTGTGTGTGTGTTTGTGTGTGTGTGTGTAAGTGTGTGCTTGTGTGTGAGTGGGTATGTATGTTTTGCACTGAGGATGTTTTAGAGTCTCACCCTGTAATTTCTGTCTGTTTTTTTTCTACATTGTGGCTGATTTATTGATTGTATTTGACAGATTAAAAAAAAAAAAGAGTTGTTTTTTGGTCTTCCTATTCATTTTCAATGGCCAGTCAACTTTGACCGTGAATACCAAACGTGCCACTTTTTAAAAAAAATTTTTATGACCAATTAGACTTATTGAATGGAGGCCAGATTTTTTTTTTGTATGTTCAGATGGCAAATGGAGGAAAAAGTCACCAAGTCTTGTCATTTATTTTGGTCAAAAATGACCGAATACCAAAGGAGGGTACCAAAGGAGGGAATACCATAATCGTTAAGAGGAATTGTAAACAAAATCATTAAAATTCCTATTATTCCCAGCCCTACTCACCACACACATGTTGGTGCAGCTATCATTATGAGGACTCTCCATAGACATAATGATTTTTATACTGAACGAACTATAGATTCTATCCCCTAACCCTACCCCTACCCCTAAACACCTTTGCGCACGCATGCACATACACACAAACACACACACACACCACTACTTTAGCCACTACTACACCATCACTGAACATCAGCAATAATCCATTTTGCAATTGAGTTCGTCAGTCGGCCCTGCTCTCACAGGACGTGTTCCCAACAGCTCTATTATTTACTCATTTGCACTTTATAGATGTCAGGTGCACTAATTAAATTTATATAAACTTTGTAATGGTGTTAGGTTGTTTCGGTATCGTCATCTTGTTAGACCAGTTGTTTCAGTTGGTTGTAGTTTGTGGTCATTCTTGATTGCGACTAGTGATTTGAAATATTTGCCCTCAGAGTTTTTGCTTTTTACTTAAATGCAATAATCTGTACTGCAAAATATGACTTACAGTGGGTAAAATGTAAAAGTGAAATGTTTTGTTGCTTGTGAGGCCATTAAGGTTGTGAACTTGTTTGTGCGGTCATTCCATTAGGAGCCATTAGAAGTCCTCCATTATGATGTCATAGACGTGGTTGCCATTGGCGATGCATTCTTTGGGCTTTCAAAGACTTATTTCATTCACCAAGACTGACTGGTCTGATACTGTGTAAGTTTTCATTCATGGTGAAATATGAGTGAAACATATTTCAGAATTTATCATCATTCTGTTGAATACACACACTCACATACTGAAAAGTATGCTGATAGTACAGGTATGCTCCCTTAGAAGGTAACTGTATATGTAGGCAGTAAGCTTTAAGCCTAGTGTACACTACAAAACTCAAGCTACTTTGATGTTTTGAGTCGACGACTGGTCTGTGACGAGAAGTCTCAGATCTCACGATGAACGGTCTTGTTGTGTACACACTCTTGCGACAGGCCGAGACCAGTCCCAGACGCTATGCCAGTTTTCAAAACTGTTTGATATCTAGACGTCTTGTCGTCAGGTATGCGGTACTGTCCCGACGATTGAAACACCGACAATGAGCCACAGCCAATGAAATATAGAGAGTGCGCAAGAGGAGGGCAACTTATTAGAACACAGAAGACAAAACATTTTTAAAAAATAAAAATGTTTTTGTTATTATCAGCTGATTTGATTTTTTTCCTTTGCAAATGGTGCCAATAAGAGGATGATTTGAGGGGGAAACAAAATCAAGTAAAATATGCCTTAAAGTCACCGTGAAGTGCTTTTGACAAACGTGATTTGATTTGTGTTTTGACGTATTTCCTACTGAAACAGGAAGTGGGGGGCGGGATATGTCGAACAACTCATCCCATTTGCAGAAATAGCCAACAGGCTTTAGTTTACACCAACACACACACACACACACACACACACACGCTTTTCCAAAGACTATCAAGTTAGTTAAATCTAACTAGATCTAATTTAACATTAAACCAAACCCGTTACTGCATAACAATCCCTAAAACAATCACATCGCATCGCGGCCTTTGCTTACAAAGAGGTTGGAGTCGGTGCCAATACAGATGAATAAGAAACAAGCGAGTAAATGCTAATAAAACATCCCAAGAAACCTCCAGTTTATATAAATAAATTCGAGCAATTTTTCTCGCGTCTAGCTCTCATGTCGATGTGTCCCATTCAGAAGTGATCATCCCTACACCCTATTCCCTTCGAAGACAATTACCCTCTACTGCGAGAGCTTCAGAGGGCTGAAAGGTGATAACGGTCAGTCAGAACTTTCTTAGTGGAAAATCTGCTTGGAACGACCCTACAGCATGGATTGTGTTCCCTTCGAAGTGCCCTGCGAAGGCATGATCAGTGCCAGAACACGGCCAGATGCGCTGAACAGTTCTAGGGGGAGAATGTGTTCTCATTCTAGAAAGCATTTGATTGGACAAGGTTTCTGAACCTCTATGTGACATCACGGATGTTCGTGAGTCTTTGGAAATGCTAACTGTGTAACTTCTGAAAACGAGTTTTGTCAACGTTTACAAGTACACTAGCATGTAGATGACCTGGAAGCTAATAGAATTTATTATATTGGTACTATATATCATTTTTGCAATATTTAAAAATCTATTTTTGTTTATATTTATGCATAAGCACAAATTCGTTGGGGAACCTGATTCATTTTGCAAAGGAAAGTGCAAAAGTTGCAAAGGGGTATAAAGTGAATTTCACAGTTGTGAAACTTTGTGTTAATATGTTATATCGTGTTTAAGGAATATTCCGGGTTCAATACAAGATAAGCTCAATCGACAGCATTTGTAGCATAATGTTGATTACCACAAAAATTATTTCAACTCCAAAATCTGTGTTACAGTGAGACACTTACAATGGAAGTCAATAGGGCCAATCTTTATACTTTGTGACTGTGTTTGTTTTGTTTTTAAATGAGGAATGAGCTGAAAATACATTTTGTGGTGTTCAATATTATTTAATATTAAACAAATGAAAAATTTGACCAATAGTTCAGTCTGGCCCTTGATTGAAAATGAGTTTGATACTTTTTATCACTCTTTAACACACAGCACATGTGAAGAGAAAGGTGGCGAGAAGCATGTATGGTATGTATGTATGCATGTATGTATGTATGTGTGTGTTTGGATCTCATTAGCTGCTGCATTTGTGCTGCATTATCTCAGCTCTGATCACAGTGTTGTGAGTCCTCAGCTGTTTTTTGAGCGATCTGACCACCACGTCTCGCCATTCGCATGCATCTTACCGTTTGATAATAAACCTCATGAGTGCTAGATGTTCCTGGTCATATAATTTAATTTATCAAATGACTGCACACTCTCTTTGCACCCATACCTGAACATCATGTTTCAGTGTGTGTAAGTGTGTGTGGTCAGTCACTGAGTAAAGAGGCCACATCACACAGTCTGATCAGATTAGCACACTTTCCATTAACACACACACACATCAAGGTTACTTCATCTTAATGTAATAGGATTAGTCCCCATTGTGACTGTGAATTGTCTTGTGTGTGTTATTGATCTTTCAGTGCATCAGAACATCTGATCAATAACAGCTCTGATATTCATCACTGTGATTTGCAATCATACATCCTCAATATTCAAACACACGCTGAACACAACATGGCAGTCTGTTGTCTGAATGTGCTTTGATATTTGTAGTTGTAAATAAATTAGTACAAGCCCTTTCGACATTTAGTAATGTGCAGGATATAAATTATTTACATCTACAGTATAATTCAATTTTTACTAGTTAAAATGCTAATTCTTGATATCAGAAATGGAGTTATTATTAGTGAAAATGTTCATTTTCGATACCAGTAATTCGGTTTTCAAAAGAGGTCAACCAGTCTAATTAAAAATATTGGATATTGTGCATACCGATAACTAAGGTGGTGGAAAAGGCTGATAACCGATTAATCGGCCGATAGTTTTTAAAATCGATTAATAGAATGTAAAAAAAATCTTTCTTAGCCTTTCCTTGTTATGACGGACACAGACATGGAGTCGCTACAAGAGTCTCTTTATTGTGCAACCAACATCTCAGTAATAACCAGAAAAAAATGGAGATTTGGAGCAAAACACGGGACTATGAACCAACCCGAAATACACGTACTTATTTTGGGACTCTTATTTTGATAAAACGGAGACTAAATTCCGTTACAATGCTCTATATTTAACTATTTACCAAATTAAGATTTTTATAGCCTATGTACAGTATATTCACCAGATTAAGGACCTTATATAGTTTTACCAGATGAGGTTTTTTTAATTATTATTCATTTATTATAGTTTCCATACAGTCACATTTTTCTTTCATGCCCACACTTCAATTTAGAACACTTGATTTATCTAATCAAAATAGCAAAATTTTATTTAAGTGAGGATAAAAATATGGATGAATATTGCCAGTCAGTGATTGTTTTTATTTCACCTCTAGAGGCCGCTGTTATACTGTAGAATCCTCCACCGCCGAACACAGAGACACATGGAGGAATAATACAACAAACTATCTGCATATATTTTTGCCAGTAACTAATAGTTCCAAAAAGCAACTATCAGCACTGATTAATCGGTAATACCAATATATCGGTCTACCTTGATCTCAGACATGTAATGTTAGAATAATCCAGCGCCGGCCACAAAGGAACACGGAGGAATAATACAACAAACTATTGGCAACTATTGCCACAGATTTTTGCCAATAACTAATAGTTCCAAAAAGCAACTATCATCACAGATTAATTTGTAAAACCGATATATCGGTCTATCTCGATCTCAGACATGTAATGTTAGAATACTCCAGCACTGGCCACAAAGGAACGTAGAGAAATAATACAACAAACTATCGGCATATATTTTTGCAGATAACTGATAGTCCCAAAAAGCAACTATCGGCACTGATTAATTGGTAAAACCGATATATCGGTCTACCTTGATCTCAGACATGTAATGTTAGAATAATCCAGCGGCGGCCACAAAGGAACGCGGAGGAATAATACAACAAACAATCGGCATATATTTTTGCAGATAACTGATAGTCCCAAAAAAGCAACTATCATCACAGATTAATTTGTAAAACCGATATATCGGTCTATCTCGATCTCAGACATGTAATGTTAGAATACTCCAGCACTGGCCACAAAGGAACGTAGAGAAATAATACAACAAACTATCGGCATATATTTTTGCAGATAACTGATAGTCCCAAAAAGCAACTATCGGCACTGATTAATTGGTAAAACCGATATATCGGTCTACCTTGATCTCAGACATGTAATGTTAGAATAATCCAGCGGCGGCCACAAAGGAACGCGGAGGAATAATACAACAAACAATCGGCATATATTTTTGCAGATAACTGATAGTCCCAAAAAAGCAACTATCGGCACTGATTAATCAGTAAAACCGATATATCGGTCTATCTCGATCTCAGACATGTAATGTTAGAATAATCCAGCACCGGCCACAAAGGAACGCGGAGGAATAATACAACAAACAATCGGCATATATTTTTGCAGATAACTGATAGTCCCAAAAAAGCAACTATCGGCACTGATTAATCAGTAAAACCGATATATCGGTCTATCTTGATCTCAGACATGTAATGTTAGAATAATCCAGCGCCGGCCACAAAGGAACGCGGAGGAATAATACAACAAACAATCGGCATATATTTTTGCAGATAACGGATAGTCCCAAAAAAGCAACTATCGGCACTGATTAATCAGTAAAACCGATATATCGGTCTATCTCGATCTCAGACATGTAATGTTAGAATAATCCAGCACCGGCCACAAAGGAACGCGGAGGAATAATACAACAAACAATCGGCATATATTTTTGCAGATAACTGATAGTCCCAAAAAAGCAACTATCGGCACTGATTAATCAGTAAAACCGATATATCGGTCTATCTCGATCTCAGACATGTAATGTTAGAATAATCCAGCGCCGGCCACAAAGGAACGCGGAGGAATAATACAACAAACTATCGGCATATATTTTTGCAGATAACTGATAGTCCCAAAAAGCAACTATCGGCACCGATTAATTGGTAAAACCGATATATCTTCTTACCATCATTATATTTTTGTTATAGCTCTTGGGTAAGCAGGTGAACGTAATCGAACCACACTGGCACAGATTCAGGCAAGAGTCACCTATATTATGAAGGCAGATTTTACCGAAAGGTTTAAATGTGTTCTTAGGACAAAAGTTTGATTTCCACTGGTTTAATGACAGGTTCCACTGTGACAACTTACCCCATATAGTATATGAAATATATATATATATATATATATATATATATATATATATATATATATATATATATATATATATATATACAGTATATACAGCTGCAGTGAAGGTCTGTGTAGATGAAAAAGACTTACTCTCTGTCTCATGATTTGTAACCATTTCTTGCTAAGTCACACACACACACACACACACACACACACACACACACACACTCTTGTCATATGCAGATGGGTCTTCTGCAGTGCCGCATGTCTCAGCAGTGGCATGTTTCGAAGTTCTCTTGCAGTATTTGTCGCGTTTATGAGTGTGATATCTCATTCTCTATGTGGTGTCGTCGTTCAGGAGGCGTTACAGAGAGATTTCAGGATGCGCTGCAGATATTGAGATGTTGAATGCATCACTCACATCTCAGATTAAAATCAATCTCACCTCTGTAGCAGCATTACCAGAGCTGTTTGGTGAAGTGATGCGTATATTCTGTCTTACGTGGATGTGGCGCCCTGCCAGGAGTGATGCCCCCGCAATCACACACACACACACACACACACACACACACATATACACATGTACATCGCTCCGTGTAGGAGGAAGATTTAGAAGCACAAATCCCTTTTTAACAAATGTAGTGTGCTGAAGTATTACATTACATCTGTGTTCTTGATCTCAGATCTGTCTGATGTGTGTAAAGATCATTGTAAACGTCTCTAGAGAGTATCCAGATTCAGGAATATTCCAGATCACACTATCTACTTCTGGTAATGATGCCCAATTAAAGTGATATTTCCCTTGATTTTCTTTGTTTTGTCTCATATTTTATCTCAAGCATGCTCTTCACTGACACTTTTGTCCACTTGGTTAACAAGTACACTAACTTTTGAAAAAACTTGATAGAAATAATTTTCACACAATAAATATTGAATGGTTTTGTACTCTTTGTTATATACTGTAACAAAAAGGAAAAAGTTTAAATCTGTTAATTTTAATAAAATAAAAAAAATCAACCTCTGGAACGTGAAAGTGCTTGAAGTTGAAGTTGAAGAAACACCCTTATATAAATTATAGGTGTCTGTGTATTTTGTGTAGAATGATGAGATAAAAGTTATGTATGTGTGATTCTATATATTAATGCTGTTGTTTGTGTGCAAGGTGTTGAGCTGATGAGATAAAGGTTGTGGTTTTATTATTATATATATATATATATATATATATATATATATATATATATATATTAATGTTGTTGTGTTTGTGTGAGCAGGATGATGAGGTGGTGTTACAATGTTCAGCGATGGTTCACAAGGAGCAGCAGAAACTCTGTCTGGCTGCTGAAGGGTTTGGAAACAGACTGTGTTTCCTGGAGTCCACATCCAACTCAAAGGTACAGCTCGCCTGTCTCACATCACCTGTCTCACCTGTCTACACCTCATATGCTCGCTCTCTCTCTCTCTCTCTCTCTCTCTCTCTCTCTCTCTCTCTCTCTCTCTCTCTCTCTCTCTCTCCTGTCTTCATACAATAGTCTCTTTCTCTCTCTCTCTATTTTGACCTGTCTGTCTCTCTGCTCTAATATCTGTCTATCAGTCTGGTTTCTGAAGTTTCTTCACTAGTTTGTGTATTTTATAACCTGGCAACACTCTAATAAGAGCAAACTATTTCTCAGATATTTTCTAGTTTAGTTCAGACAGGTCATTATTTCAGTCTGCACACATTTCACCAGACGAGCAAAAAAAAAAAAATAAATAAATAAAAAATTCATGACAATTATAGAGGAAGATTATTAAAATAAATTTGGTGCTTTAATATCGTGAACCATTATTTTATGTTATCGTATCATAATTATCGTCAACATGTATCAACTGTTTTTTTGTTTTTTTTCCCAGTTTGACAACAAGTATATTGAGCATGTTTGCATGCATAATCTTACATGATTATGCATAATGGTCTGTGTAAACATGTACAGTATTTAAAAAAACAAAGATGTAATATAACTGTAATATAACTATGGTTGAAATTGCACGAACACTTTATATTAAGGGTGTATTTGTTAACATTAGTAAATGCGTCAGGTATCATAAATTAACAATAAACAATACATTTTTATTGCATTTATTAATCTTGGTTAATGTTAGATTCTGAAAATAAATTTTTTCATGTTAGTTCATAATGCATTATCTAATGTTAACGTGTACAACTTGTAATTTTGTATTATTGTATCAATACTGTAGTTGTCAATATTTTGACTAATCTTTTCCTCACGGGCCCGCTAGCGGGGGTCCATCCAAGCTTAAAGGGTTAAACAAAAAGATATACTTGAATATGTTAAAATTAACAGTGCTGTAAAAGTATAGTTCATTGTTAGTTTGTGTTAACTAATGAAGTTAACGAGTACAATGTTAACGAGTACGACCGTATTGTTTTTTAATTTATTTTTATCCCCTTTTCTCCCAATTTGGAATGCACAATTCCCACTACTTAGTAGGTCCTCGTGGTGGTGCGGTTACTCACCTCAATCCGGGTGGCGGAGGACGAGTCTCAGTTGCCTCCGCTTCTGAGACGTCAATCCGCGCATCTTATCATGTGACTCGTTGTGCATGACACCGCGAAGATTCACAGCATGTGTAGGCTCATGCTACTCTCCGCGATCCACACACAACTTACCACATACCCCACTAATCGCGACCACGAGGAGGTTACCCCATGTGACTCTACCCTCCCTAGCAACCGGGCCAATTTGGTTGCTTAGGAGATTTGGCTGGAGTCACTCAGCACACCCTGGATTCAAACTCGCGACTCCAGGTGTGATAGTCAGCGTCAATACTCGCTGAGCTACCCAGCCCCCCACAACCGTATTGTTTTAAACTTTTGTAAAATAATGAAATGTTCAAAATGTTGAATATAACCACATGCAACAAAATTTAAACTAACCACTACACCACATGCCTCAGCTAAAACTGCTTTGAAATGACCTGACCCTTAACTGTATTTAATGATCTGTGCTTCCAGAATGTTCCTCCGGATCTGTCCATATGCACGTTTGTGCTGGAGCAGTCGCTGTCGGTACGAGCGTTGCAGGAGATGCTCGCGAACACAGAGGAGCGAGTGGAGGGGGTGAGTGTTCGTATGATGCACTAGCATGTTCGGCTTAGTTCTGTCAGCACTGTTTCACTGGGATGTTCCTTTAGAAATTAAAAAAATATTTTCCCCATTCATTTTATCAATGTGTATTTCAGAAAATTCTTCAATAAACACTTATGAAATTGGTTTTGGCTAGTTAATAGTTACTTGCCAGTTGGCCAGAAACGTGATCAGGAAATGCATCATAATAATACATGATTAAAATTAAATTGTAAAATGATAATCTGACTCCTGCGAATACACATGATGTGCATGATTCTACGGAGCCCCTAAGAGGACAGGGCGGGAATTTTTTTTTCTGAAATAGTTTTGCGTTCCCTTGCCATGGTTTACTAAAATAACCATATTTTAACCTTGATATTCGTAGTAAAACCATGATACTAATACAGAAAAACAAAAACTATTGTAATAAAAAATCAGAATTTTATGGTTATTTTGATTTTACTTCAAATACCATTGTATTTCATTGCTATAGTATAACCATGGCTTCCATCAAATACTTAAATAAAATAAATAAAAATTAAATCATAATAATACAAAAAAATGGTTAGCCTAAAACAATCATGGTTACTACAATATTACTATAGTAAAACCACAGTTAAACTAATGGTATTTGTATAGTAAAATCATGTTACCCACACAATTATAATTTTTTTACCATAGTTTTCATTTGCTTGTATTATCACTATAGTTTCACTATGGATATTATGGTTAAAATATGGTTACTGTAGTAAAACCTGGTCAATTTATTGTGAAGGAACGCAAAAACTATTGCAATGGAACGCAAACCTATTATGAGGGCATGCAAAACTTATTGCGAGAGAATGCAAACTATTGCGAGAGAATGCAAACTATTGCAAGAGGACACAAAACTGATGCGAGGGCGACGCAAAACTATTGTGAGGGAGTGCAAAACTATTGCGAGGGAACGCAAACCATTGCAAGGGAAAGCAAACTATTGCGAGGGCACGCAAAACTATTGTGAGGGAGCGCAAAACTATTGTGAGGGCACGCAAACTAATGCGAGGGAACGCAAACTATTGCGAGGGAACGCAAACTTATTGCGAGAGAAGGCAAACTATTGCGAGAGAATGCAAACTATTGCGAGAGAAAACAAACTATTGCGAGGGCACGCAAAACTATTGCGAGGGCACGCAAAACTATTGCAAGGGAATGCAAAAGTATTGCGAGAGAATGCAAACTATTGTGAGGGCATGCAAAACTTATTGCGAGAGAAAGCAAACTATTGCGAGGAAGCGCAAAACTATTGCGAGGGAGCGCAAAACTATTGCGAGGGCATGCAAACTAATGCGAGGGAATGCAAAAGTATTGCGAGAGAATGCAGACTATTGTGAGGGCATGCAAAACTTTTTGCGAGAGAATGCAAACTATTGCGAGAGAACACAAACTATTGCGAGGGAACGCAAACTATTGCGAGGGAACGCAAACTTATTGCGAGGGAATGCAAACTATTGCGAGAGAATGCAAACTATTGCGAGAGAATGCAAAACTTATTGTGAGGGAAAACAAACAATTGCAAGGTAACGCAAAACTATTGCGAGGGAGCGCAAAACTATTGCGAGGGAGTGCAAACTATTGCAAGGGAACGCAAACTATTGCGAGGGCATGCAAAACTTGTTGCGAGAGAACGCAAACTATTGCGAGGGCATGCAAAACTTATTGCAAGAGAACGCAAACTATTGCGAGAGAATGCAGACTATTGCGAGGGCATGCAAAACGATTGTGAGGGGACGCAAAACTATTGCGAGGGAGCGCAAAACTATTGCGAGGGAATGCAAACCATTGCGAGGGAAAGTGAAGTATTGCGAGGGAACGCAAAACTATTGCGAGGGAATGCAAAACTATTGCGAGGGTGCGCAAAACTATTGTGAGGGCATGCAAACTAATGCGAGGGAATGCAAACTATTGCGAGGGAACGCAAACTATTGCGAGGGAATGCAAACGTATTGCGAGAGAATGCAAAACTATTGTGAGGGAACGCAAAACTATTGCGAGGGTTATGAATGTTATTTTTGCTTCTGTTGAGCTCTGTATCCAGGGGCGGATCTAGACCATTTTGACTGGGGGGCCAGGGTGGGCGGGTGTGCTTGTAGGGGGGCAACTGTATTATACCTTAAATGTCCCCTGTACACATGTAAAATATAATTTGCTGTTTTAATATTTGCAGACATGCAATTTTTTAAAGACAAGCAAAGATTCACCAAATTTGAGTAAAAATGAATGATAGGGCTACATTAAGAGTTTAGGTTAGAATTTAATCAGTAGGCTATAATCAGCATGTACGGGTCTTGTAAATGGTCACCATTTCCTTTAAGATTTTTTTTTATAATTTATAAGCACATTTTTAAATTCACTAGTTCATTTTAAATGGTCCAGTGTAACGTGAATTTTTTAAAAGCATGTATCTATCTCACTTACTGTGAGTTTAAAAAAGCTGCATGCATTGTAATTATAAGTGACCAATAAGATGGCTTTAATGTGTTTTTTTTTTAATCATTAATATGTCTATCAGTGTCTATGCGCATCCCTTATTGAGCACGCTTGATATGCGGCTCTTATTAGAGAATGCTGTTGCTAATATTAAGCTCAATTCTCCGTTATTGAGCACACGTGTGCCTCTCCCTTGTGATTGATGCGTGTTAAGTATTTGATCGATAAATGGTGTTTATAAAGAGGATGTTGTGTTTGTTATCTTCCCTGTTAACTATTTAGTGCTTCTCTTGCATTTAGTTTGCAAGAGAAGCAGCAAGATCAACTCTGCAGCTTTGTTCTCTTTCTCCCGGTTAGTTGCGTGTTTGCTTTTTATTCTTGCGCCTGAACCCAACAGTACACAGTACCAATATTAATCTGTATATATTATTAGGTTGAAGTGCGTTGATGTGGTGGGCTTAGTATATAAGAGCCTTTCTTGCTGAAGGTAAGGCATTTATTTGAGCTTTAGTGGGGTGGTTTATAAAGGGTTCCAGATTATTTAGTTTTTTTAAGTGTATTCATAATAAATTTGCCATTGCAGGTGCGGTGTGGCCCTGTATAACGCAAGCTGCTGTTTCTTTACACCTGTTTCTGCGTGCTGTTTCATCAGAGTCGCTTCATTGTTTGTTTTGCCAATCTTATTGCATTACTTATTGCATCATTATTGTCTTGTTTCTGTGTTGTACAGTGCAAAACATTAAAGACAGTGGAAAAAAAAAAAACTCATTATAAATAACATAAGTGTGTACTGTATATTGTTCCAGAAATGAAAACCCGACAGGTACACATACAAAAAATATTCTATAAAGAATGCTTGCCAAATAAGAGCGATCTCTAACGAGTTGGGCTCAGGTGCATTCAGTAAGGCAGAAAATCAGATCCAGATCGGGTTTCGTGCTTTAAAAGTAACTTAACTTCTACCTTATCTCCAGAAGTTGTTGGCTCATTATTCGTTTGACATTGGGTTTCTCTTACCTGACAATTTTACAACGATAACATTAGCACAGTTAGGTTAAATAATATATGACTATATCATACAGGCATAAAACACTGAATTCAAATGGTCATCGCTTGTTGAAAATGCTCCGATGGGCTTTCATTAACAAGCGCTTGTGGGGGCCTGGGTATCTCAGCGAGTACTGACGCTGACTATCACCACTGGAGTCGCGAGTTTGAATCCAGGGTGTGCTGAGTGACTCTAGCCAGGTCTCCTAAGCAACCAAATTGGCCCGGTTGCTAGGGAGGGTAGAGTCACATGGGGTAACCTCCTCGTGGTCATGATTAGTGGTTCTCACTCTCAATGGGGCGTGTGGTAAGTTGTGTGTGGATCGTGGAGAGTAGCATGAGCCTCCACATGCTGTGAGTCTCCGCGGTGTCATGCACAACGAGTCACGTGATAAGATGCGCGGACTGATGGTCTTAGAAGCGGAGGCAACTGAGACTTGTTCTCCACCACCCGGATTGAGGCGAGTAACCGTGCCACCACGAGGACCTACTAAGTAGTGGGAATTGGGCATTCCAAATTGGGATAAAAAAAATAAATTTAACAAGCGCTTTTAAGGGACCGTCTGAAAATTCCACCCACAGCACTAAAACGTCGGAGGTGTCCAAGTATTAATTAATTAATTAATTCAATTAAAGTATAAGTTATGTATACAATTTACAGTCTTTAAAATATGTAAATATTTTTTTTAATAAGTGATTAAGACAAAACATGCAAGGCAGTTGCATTGAACACTTGGACACCAGTGATGTTTTAGCACAGTGTGTGGATGATCTCTTATGAACCATAAGAGAATATTTAACAAATATTGAATTTAAATTAAACTTTACCCCGCTAAATATTATTATGCTGTCATAATGCATTGATGTTTAAGTATAATTTGATTGGTCTATTTAATATGATGTGGGGTCATAAGTGGGATGTAAAATAAAAATACTCCAATATATGGGGGCCACTGGGCGGGCCAGGCCTATTGACATGGGCACCCCCCCCCCCCCAGAACTGCCCCGTCTACGTATAATCCAACACTCACCGGCAGGTGATAATGTCTGTTCAGGCACTGTCTGCAGATCAGTTGAACGACTGTTTGTGTCACAACCTGTTTTGCAATGATTTAACAGAGATTTTATGTCACTCAGTTGCCATAGAGACTGAACCTTGTAGAAATACATCATTGGAATATCACTCAAAACATTTTGAGTTTGCTATTCACAAGAAGCATCCGCTGATGTGGACCAAGAGATCTCAGAAGACCTACGATCAAGAATTGTTGCTTTGCATGAAGCTGGAAAGGGTGACAAAGTTATCTGTAAGAGATTAGATATTCATCTGTCCACAGTTAGACAAATTGTCTATAAATGTAGATGATTTAGTACTATAGGTACTCTCACTAGAAGTGGCCGTCCAGCCAAGATGACTCAAAGGGTTCACATACTTTTTCTTTCCACTGTATGTACATCTCAATTTCTTTAACTACATTTGATTAAAATAAATAAATACAAATCCTTGTTTTTAATTTTTACAATCCTACAACCTGTAACAGATTTTTGGCATTAAATAGAACATCCTGCTCTCTTGACATCGATATTGGCCATTGAAAAATCCATATGAGTCAACAACTGTCCAGGTAGGCAGCTCACTAGGATTGCTGCAAGTTTGGGCTGTAAATCCTGCAGGCAGACAGACTGGAGCTGCAGTTTCACATTAGACAGAATCTGACTCGTATTACACAACAACCAGCACATTAGCTGCACTTCCTGTCAGGAGCTTCACAACGTTCACACACTCGCTGATGTCAATTTGGAGGTTTGCTGAGATATAACGGGAGGGACAGCAGATATGTGAGGCTGGAATAAATAAATAAAAAAACCTGCCAGGAGGTAGTAGGATGAAAGTGAAGAGATGTTGTAGTAAATGCTGAGCGTAGCAGGAGAGACGCAGTGAGCGAGAGAGAGACAAACCGATCCTCCCTATGCAGACCTGTCTCACTGCGCGTGAAGACGCGTTACATGTGGAGGAGGGAAATGAGAGATCAAGCGAATCGCTGCTCGCCGCTTTCTCTGAGTCACACTTTAATTTGACGGTTCTCTTTCAGGTCCAGTTGGCATAATCACATTTACATGTGCAGAGGATGTGATGGAAATTACATTTATAGAATGTGATGTATACTGAAGAGGATCATAAAGAGAGAGAGAGAGTGGTGTGTGTGTGTGTGTGTGTGTGTGTGTGTGTGTTAGACTGAGAGGTTCCTCTGTGTTTAGGAGGGCTGGGCAGACTGCACCAAAACATCCACATTACACACACACACGCACATGTTGGTGTGGCTATCCATATGAGGACTCTCCATAGACATAATGATTTTTATACTGTACAAACTATAGATTCTATCCCCTAACCCTAACCCTACCCCTAAACCTAACCCTCACAAAAAACGTTCTGCATTTTTACATTTTCAATAAAACATCGTTTAGTATGTTTTTTTTAAGCGATTTGAATTATGGGGACACTAGAAATGTCCTCATAAACCATATTTATAGCTTAATACCCTTGTAATTACCAGTTTATAACCTGCCCACATACACACACACACACACAGACACACACACACACACACATACACTCACACACACACACTCACTCACTCACACACATACACAAACACACGCACACTCACACACTCACACACACACACACTCACACACATATTCACACAAACGCACACACACAGACACACATACACAAACACACGCACACTCACACACACACACAAACACACACACACACACTCACACACATATTCACACAAACGCACACACACACAAAAACACATACAAAAACACACACACACAAACACACACTCACACATTCTCTGTATGTTGTAGTTGATTGTCAGTACACTCGTGTGTTGAGTTACATAAGTGAAGATCTGCTGTGTGTATAAGTATTCTGTAGCATTCACACTCAACACATCATCAACATTAAACTAACATGTGATTTAAAGGAGTAGTTCATCCTAAAATTATAATTCTGTCATCATTTACTCACCCTTATGACGTCTCAAACTCATATGACTTTCTTCTGTGGAACACAAACGAAGATATTTTGATGGAGATACAATGCAAGTCAATGGGGTCCAACACTTTCAAGCTCCAAAAAGCACATAAAGGCAGCATAAAGTAATCCGTACCAATCCAGTGGTTTAATCCATGTCTTCTGAAGCGATATGATCTGTTTTGGGTGAGAAATAGGCCAAAATGTAACTCCTTTTTTACTGTACATCTTGATATCTAGTCTTCTTGGCACGATCATCATTTTAAACTCGATTACACTTCCTCACTTGACGCATACGCAGGGTGCTGTACACGCTTCAGAAGACATGGATTAAACCACTGGAGTCTAATGGATTACATTTATGATGCCTGTATGTCTTTTTTGGAGCTTGAAAGTGTTGGACCCCATTGACTTGCACTGTATAGACAAACACATCAAAATATCTTTATTTGTGTTCCGCAGAAGAAAGAAAGTCAGACAAGTTTGAGATGTCATAAAGGTGAATAAATGATGAGAGAATTTTCATTTTTGTGTGAGCTATTCCTTTAAATGAAAATGCTCTCATCATTTACTCACCCTCATGTCATCCCAGATGTGTATGACTTTCTTTCTTCTACAGAACACAAGAATATTTCAGCTCTGTAGGTCCATACAATCCAAGTGAATGGTGACCAGAACTTTGATGCTCATAAAGCACATAAAGGCAGCATAAAAGTAATCCATAAGACTCCAGTGGTTTAATCCATGTCTTCAGAAGTGATATGCTAGGTGTGGGTCAGAAACAGATCAATATTTAAGTCATTTTTTACTATAAATTCTCACTTTCACTTTCACATGGTTCTTTTGTTTTTGGCAATTGACATTTTTCGTGCATATTATCATTTGTGGCTCATTTATAATTTGTTTTTGATACTAACCCTTTTGATCATGCGATGGGAAATGATGTTTTATGTTTTGTTTTTGTAACTAAAAACAAAAAAGCTTTTGAGTGTAAAATAGAGCATCCGCATCGCTGCTCCATTCATTTAGGAGGAGAGGGTGACCTTTGACCTCTTGAGTTCTTGGTGATGTCAGCACATCACAGCTGCAGATCAACATCATCTGAATGGTTTTGTCTCACCCTCTGCTCCGACGATGACATGAAGCAGTCTGATGTGTTGATTTCTGATGGAGTGAAGCATGATGTTTTTATGTTTCCTTTTGTGCCTTCATTTCCACAGCTCATAGACATGGAGAAATGGGTATGTCACATGCACACACTGCATCTCATTCATCATCACTGCCTCTGATGCGCTGAAGCATCAGCATGCATCTGACAGCACTTAGAAAACAGCACGAACTCTAAACAT
>NC_059375.1:43764607-43824607 GCF_019703515.2 Myxocyprinus asiaticus
CCGGTTCTTTTAGTGAATCAAAAACAAACAGCATGATCGGTGTAGTGTGATTCCCGAACGAATGACTCTTATGAGCCGGTTCTTTTAGTGAATCAAAAACAAACAGCATGATCGGTGTAGTGTGATTCCCGAACGAATGACTCTTATGAGCCGGTTCTTTTAGTGAATCAAAAACCAACAGCATGATCGGTGTAGTGTGATTCCCGAACGAATGACTCTTATGAGCCGGTTCTTTTAGTGAATCAAAAACAAACAGCATGATCGGTGTAGTGTGATTCCCGAACGAATGACTCTTATGAGCCGGTTCTTTTAGTGAATCAAAAACAAACAGCATGATCGGTGTAGTGTGATTCCCGAACGAATGACTCTTATGAGCCGGTTCTTTTAGTGAATCAAAAACAAACAGCATGATCGGTGTAGCGTGATTCCCGAACGAATGACTCTTATGAGCCGGTTCTTTTAGTGAATCAAAAACAAACAGCATGATCGGTGTAGCGTGATTCCCGAACGAATGACTCTTATGAGCCGGTTCTTTTAGTGAATCAAAAACAAACAGCATGATCGGTGTAGCGTGATTCCCGAACGAATGACTCTTATGAGCCGGTTCTTTTAGTGAATCAAAAACAAACAGCATGATCGGTGTAGCGTGATTCCCGAACGAATGACTCTTTTGAGCCGGTTCTTTTAGTGAATCAAAAACAAACAGCATGATCGGTGTAGCGTGATTCCCGAACGAATGACTCTTTTGAGCCGGTTCTTTTAGTGAATCAAAAACAAACAGCATGATCGGTGTAGCGTGATTCCCGAACGAATGACTCTTATGAGCCGGTTCTTTTAGTGAATCAAAAACAAACAGCATGATCGGTGTAGCGTGATTCCCGAACGAATGACTCTTATGAGCCGGTTCTTTTAGTGAATCAAAAACAAACAGCATGATCGGTGTAGTGTGATTCCCGAACGAATGACTCTTATGAGCCGGTTCTTTTAGTGAATCAAAAACAAACAGCATGATCGGTGTAGTGTGATTCCCGAACGAATGACTCTTATGAGCCGGTTCTTTTAGTGAATCAAAAACAAACAGCATGATCGGTGTAGTGTGATTCCCGAACGAATGACTCTTATGAGCCGGTTCTTTTAGTGAATCAAAAACAAACAGCATGATCGGTGTAGTGTGATTCCCGAACGAATGACTCTTATGAGCCGGTTCTTTTAGTGAATCAAAAACAAACAGCATGATCGGTGTAGTGTGATTCCCGAACGAATGACTCTTATGAGCCGGTTCTTTTAGTGAATCAAAAACAAACAGCATGATCGGTGTAGCGTGATTCCCGAACGAATGACTCTTATGAGCCGGTTCTTTTAGTGAATCAAAAACAAACAGCATGATCGGTGTAGCGTGATTCCCGAACGAATGACTCTTATGAGCCGGTTCTTTTAGTGAATCAAAAACAAACAGCATGATCGGTGTAGTGTGATTCCCGAACGAATGACTCTTATGAGCCGGTTCTTTTAGTGAATCAAAAACAAACAGCATGATCGGTGTAGTGTGATTCCCGAACGAATGACTCTTATGAGCCGGTTCTTTTAGTGAATCAAAAACCAACAGCATGATCGGTGTAGTGTGATTCCCGAACGAATGACTCTAATGGGTCAGTTCTTTTGGATCTTCAACTTAAAACGCATGTCACGACTAGTGTAGTACGATTCCTGAGCAAATGACTCTTATGAGCCGGTTGTTTTTAGTGAATCAAAACAGTTATACATAAGTCGAAGCGGTTTCTGAATTAATCATACTGATGCTCAAGTTATCACAGTATAAATTCCTTGTGATTCCCATCGCTAGTTACCTTTCTAATGTCCTGTATCTGTTGTGATATATTTGCCACACTCTGTGTACTGTACAGAGGTGATTGTCTGCCTTCTTTTGCATCTATCCATCTATCTGTGTCTCTCTATAAAGCTGTGTGTGTGTGTTTCAGACGGCACAGGGCGGAGGTCACCGGACACTTCTGTACGGTCACGCGATCTTACTACGACACTCCTACAGTGGAATGGTGCGTGTGTGTTTATATTTGTATTATTACACTTCTAATGTCGTGTGAGTTCAAGAGATAGACGTGTTGTGTTTGTATTCTCAGTATCTGTGCTGTCTGTCCACGGCTCGCTCGTCCACAGATAAACTGGCGTTTGATGTGGGGCTTCAAGAAGACACGACAGGTGATGTCACATCCTGTTTACGTTCATGCTTACGTAATATACTTAACAAAAACATGCAGATGTGATGGTTGTAACGTTGGTTGTGTTTGTTCACGTACAATGAAACACTTCCTGGTTTCACCTCATAATTCTAAATCAAACATGCAGGTGAGGCGTGCTGGTGGACCATACATCCCGCGTCCAAACAGAGGTCAGAGGGCGAGAAAGTGCGAGTGGGCGATGACCTCATCCTTGTCAGTGTGTCGTCTGAACGATACCTGGTGAGTTTGTGTATGTGTGTCTAGATTTGTTCCTAGATGTGAGCTAAATCTGACAAAACCTCCCTTGAGGACATTTTGGGATGTTCTCGTTTGGAAAAACGATCTATACATAATTACATACATTTGTTGTTTTTATTCAAAAAAATGCAAAAAGGGGTTTCTTTTAGGGTTAGATGTGAGGTATAGTTAGTCTATAGTAATTGTTCTTGAGCTTTATATAAAAGTCTGTGGTATGCCCCCATTAAAGGTGCTGTAAGTGATTTTAGTCGTTCTGGAATTTCCACAAGCGAAGCCGATGAATTAGCCACGCCCCCTCTTGCCAAAACCCAGCAATCCAAAGACACCAAATGAGCTTTATTGACACTGACTTCGTGCAGAAATAGTTGTTAAAAACAACAGCAGCAAAATAGCGCCCTCAGCTGACAACTGTTATGAACAACATGGCATAAAAATGGCATTAAGCTTCAATAATTCGCTGCAGCTACAATACTATGAGAACATGCAAAATGATTGACAGGTTGAAAGCGTCGGAGACTGTGGACACATTTTTGTTTGTTGTTTACAGAGATATCTCATGACACTTAATGTCACTTAATTAATATCTTTCAGGTAGAATGACAATTTTTTGCATATCTTTCCATGAAAAAATTCATACATGCATACAGCACCTTTAATATAGCTAAGTAAAGTGTGTATGTATATGACGGAAGCCCTGAATGGCAAGGTGAAAAAAAAAATTACGAGGTGATTTATTTATTTTAGGTGTCTTAGTGCCTTCATGGGCCGATGTCCTAATTTTTTTCTTTTCTTGGGCAAAAATAAAAAAAAATAAAAAAACTTTTTTCTGAATTTTGTATTTTTTCTTTGATTTTTTTTTTTTTTCTCCTCAAGAAGCAACACATGCTATTTTTTTTTTTCTTGCTCGCTAACAATTAGCATGTGGTACCACCCTCGGCCACCAGGTGCCACTATCAGTAAGTGTGAAATGTCGTGCTTACAAGGTGACAGAATGTCTGTGGTACTTTGTCTTGATTTATAGATTTACTGTCATAGTATAATACAATAACAAAAACATTTTCAGAGAAAAAAAAATTCAGAGAATTTTTTTGCGAAAAACATTCTAGCGAAAAAACAATTCAGAGAGAGAAAAAAATTCAGAGAAATTTTTTTTTTTTTTCATTGACCTAATTTAGTTTTTTGACCCAAGAATAAGGCTCTGGAAGGAATTTTTCACCTAGTGAATTTTTTTTCACCTTGCTGTTCAGGGCTTCCGTATGTATGTATATATGTGTATCCATGCAGAACATTTTTAACGATATGGCAGGTTATTTGTAATTGGACATTTGTCCTTTAGAAGTCATGAAATCATGTTCTAATAGACGTCAACAGTCAGACGTGTGTTACAGTATGTGATCAGTGAGATTGTTGGCTCAGACATATCTTATGTTGCTTTTTTACTGCAATAAAAAGCATTTGATGCAGTTGATTAAATCATCTCTGTGTTTTTCAGCACTTGTCGTACGGTAACGACAGTTTACACGTGGATGCAGCATTTCAACAGACGCTCTGGAGTGTCGCGCCGATCTGCTCTGGTAGTGAAGTGGCTCAAGGTGAGTCAAGTCATTTTTTATTTGTGTTGCACTTTTCACAATACAACAATTGTTTCAAAGCAGCTCCACAGAAAATTGTGCTGTAATGTCTGTAAAGTCCCCATTGAGCACTTTTATTGCAAATCATGTCTTAAAAAATTAGGCGCTCTGTGAGCAAGGAACACAAAACAACATAAGATGTTGGGTAATGGATCAAAATAATCTTGTGGGAAACCAGGCTCACCGTGGGTGCCAGTTCCCCTCTGAATATACAGCATGAATATAATGCCAAGATTAGTTATCTATGTGTAATACAAGTCATGCATTAATTGAGTAAACTGAGTAGATGATGGTGGCCAGTGTTTTAAACTTAAGGATATTGATTGAAATCTAAGATTAAAGATTAAGTGTCTTTAGTGAAGCCCATCCCGAAATTGCCTGCGGAAGTGCGTGTAAATGCAGTGTCCTTTTCATTAGGCTGATAAATGCTTTTGTTGGCATTAATTTATTGTCTATGTATTCCATTTTAAGAGGAATAATGCTAGCAGTAAGTGTGTGTGTGTTTACTAAAGCACATAATGACCACTTGACTCTTTATGTGAGCACTGAAATGTTCTCTGATATTGTGGTCAGTACAGACGCCACCACAAACACAAACACACCAGCATTCATAACATGACCATAACCACGTATTCAAGACTAAGGGCAGAAGTGTGAAACACACAGATATTGTACTTGAAGTAAGTATGAGTACTGTGATTAAAAGTTGTACCCAATTGAAAGTATTTAGCCAGAAGCATACTTTTTCACATTTAATTATGTTCACGTATTTAAAAGTAAATTTCCCTTGGCTTTTGAAATAGACTGATTAAATGAAGAAAGGTTTTCTTATTAAAGTAACTGATGCACAATATGAAACGGATGCAAAAAAGCCAGTTTAATCGCAATATACTTCAACTTTTTTTACTTTTTTTTATTATATATTTTTTTTAATTTAAATTATAAATAATAATAATAATTATTAATTATTATTATTATTATTTATTATTATTTTTATTATTTTAAATTATTATTTTAAAATTAATTTAACATTATTTAAAGTGAAAAAAATTATTTAGAGAGAAAAAAAATTCTAGACAACAAGAAAATTAGAGACAATTTTTTTTTTAATATTTTTTTTTTTTAGACAGTTTTTTTATTTTTTATTATTACATTTAAATGTAAAAATTGTAGGCACTAAGATGCCCTATACATATTTGTTTTTCACCTATTGACTTTTTTTCACAGTGTGGTTCAGGGCTTCAGTAGTAGTCTGATCATTGATTATGTTCACACTCGGGTCAATCTTAATTATAATTAAACATTTATTGCTTAAGATCAAAGACTGTGTTCTGATGACTAATGAAATATCTCTTAACGAAGACAAATGACTGTAGCTGCTGCCAATTACACTGAAACTGATTTCATTAGCTGTTTTAAGAAAAAGTTAAGGACAATTTAAATGGTTTGTTAGCTCAATAAGATGGACACTTTTTATTTATTTATTTATTTATTTGCAATAAGACGAATGATTGCCTGTGAGATAGTTACTCTGTGCTTTAATGGTCATTGTGAAATTTTAAGGAATAAAAAGTGTCATTTTTGGCCTTTGGAAATACCCCTGATTCCTCCGCCATGTGTGTTTCAGGGTTCCTGATTGGTGGAGATGTTCTACGGCTTCTTCATGGTCACATGGACGAGTGCCTGACCGTCCCGTCAGGAGAACATGGAGAGGAACACCGCAGGTCAGTAGACAGCTGTCAGCAGCTGGTGGTATATAATCATGAAAAACTAAATTATGGCTGTTTTGGTGCTTTTACTGGGCTGTATGAAAAAAAATCATTTCTGAAAATCAAAATAAACCATCACGTTTTCTGCTCAAAGTCACTTTCTCACACAAGTTTGCTCTCTCTGTCTTAAAACCACTTTTTTGGTTTGTCCTCCTGATGTTGAAGTAGGACATTCAGGCACTAAAGGAAGCCCCTTGAGGTTTTAATCGTGAGGTTATATGAGACAGAATGAGATCTCATGTGACTCAGTTGGGTCTTGTATGTGTGTTCAGTTGTAATTACAGAAGCACCTGGCCTCAAACACGTGTCCCATGGATGGATCTGAATTCATTATCCCGTTCTTTTTTCTGCAGCAAACTCTTTTAGCCTGGTAAAAATAATTCAGTTATTCCTGAAACTCAGAATGGATGCTTACTATCATGGGCAGACTGGCCATCGGGAGAGACGGGACTCTTCCCGGTGGGCCGGCCGCGAAACAGTGCAGCGATATGTCGATGTGGACACCTAACACATCAAATAATATTAATATCAGTAATTACATTGTTACTTAATCCGTGCATCTTCCGTTCCTTTCATTTTCTATTTAAAAAGGAATAAACGAGATTGGGGGGAAAGGCTCAATTTTTGTTTTCCTTCAGTGTTTAAGAAATTTACACCTTGAATATTTGATACGCACATGTGAGCGGCACTGAAACGGCCCTTTCATCTGATTGGTCAACTTGCCCCGTCTTCTGTATCCTACTGCCTTCAGCTAGAATTAGAGTTGGGATCGCTCTGCAAATTTGTCTCAGTTTTCATTAAATATTGTCCCGAACCACCACTAACTGTAAACTATGCATGTCATGTGTATTAGAATATACTAAATGTTCATCCAGGCTGAGGCGACTGTGTCGGCAGCACACTCTATCAGTATTCTACGGCTTGCAGAAATTAACATTGCACTTATGGAGATAGGGTGACCAGACGTCCCAATAACAGGGACAGTCCTGATTTTACATGCCGTGTACCACGTCCAGACGGACTTACAGTTGTTTACAGGCCTTGTGTCTGAATCTTAGCTATTAGAATTTTATGTCCATTCCAGTCCATGCTCATGATGCCTAAAATTTTGTTTTTTCTCCCCAATTTGGAATGCCCAATTCCCAATGCGCTCTAAGTCCTCATGGTGGCGTAGTGACTCGCCTCAATCCGGGTGGCGGAGGACGAATCTCAGTTGCCTCCGCATCTGAGACTGTCAGCCCGCGCATCTTATCACGTGGCTTGTTGAGCGCATTACCGCGGAGACATAGCGTGTGTGGAGGCTTCACGCTACTCTCCGCGGCATCCACGCACAACTCACCAGAGAGCGAGAAACACATTATAGCGACCACAAGGAGGTTACCCCATGTGACTCTACCCACCCTAGCAACCGGGCCAATTTGGTTGCTTAGGAGACCTGGCTGGAGTCACTCAGCACACCCTCGGATTCAAACTAGCGAACTAGCAAACCCCATAGGTGGTAGCCAGCGTCTTTACCACTGAGCTACCCAGACCCCCCATGATGCCTAAACGTTAATTTATCATTTGCTTTTATCCAAAGCAACAGAACTCTTTTTTACATTACATTTATCAATGGGACACGAATACACAGTCACTACAAAATCATACAATGTTATTAAAAATAAAAATAATATATAATAGACCAACTCCCAGTCAGCATATGGCCAAGTGATGTGGCTTGTGATCTCTCACGCGTCTTCTATTAGAGGCACCTCGCAACAACACCATGATGTGCCAAGCAGCAATATTCTAATACATATGGCATGCATAGTTTACAGTTAGTGGTGGTTCGGGACAATATTTAGACAAATATGCAGAGCGATCCCAACTCTAATTCTGGCTGATAGGATTAAGGCAGTACAGAAGACGGGGTGGGTTGACCAATCAGATAAAAGTGGTGTACTCCTATTTTTATTTACATAATTCTTCTCATTCACACTTACAAAAGTCACCAGCAGGGGGAGTAAAGATAAGAGAACTAACATATACAGTATATTACACGGGGTGAGAGGATTTGACTATTCAGATGATAAATAGTAGTATAGTAAATATGGCATTTTGTGGAAAAAATAATGTTACCATGGTGATTTTAAATGTATCCCTAATATATATATATATATATATATAGAGAGAGAGAGAGAGAGAGAGAGAGAGACAGAGAGAGAGACAGAGAGAGAGAGTGTGAAGGAAAAGGAAGGAAAGCCCTATTTGGACGGTATTAGTTTACCGGACGTATGTCTGTATGATATTACTGCAGATGTCTGTAAATTTACCGTCAATTTGCATGGGACTTAAGCAATGTCTGCAGAAATCACAGAGATGGGTGTGTCTTCTGCATTCACACACTGTCACTACGTAACTGACCTATCAGAAAATGTATGGCAGTGCTGATTAATTATGCAGGAAATATTAAACATGATCATATACTGTATCTGGGATTATTAGAAGAAAATTATTGTAATATCTGGCAAAGCACAACAGAACTGGTGATATTAGCAAGCCGGAAATCATATCCTACACTCTTGAATAAAAAATATGGACAATCCTTTCACATTATATTTGTCCCTCTGCAGAATATGTTCTGAAACATAGGGATTATAACAAGGTGTTATTTTTACAGGGCATTTTATAGAAGGTAAAATAGCTACACTATAGTCTTTATCAGCACGGGAATGTGCAGTCCGGAAAAATTACGGGCATGACCAATTCGCACAAGATTAAAATTAGGGAGAAACACATCCCCAAATATAAAACTAAGATCCAGCATCTATGATCCTCACAGGAACAGCAGAACATAAAGGAGGTTAAAAGTGTCAATCCTCATGGGACCTGGGTATCTCAGCAAGTAAAGATGCTGACTATCACACCTGGAGTCGTGAGTTCGAATCCAGGGTGTGCTGAGTGACTCCAGCCAGGTCTCCTAAGCAACCAAATTGGCCCGGATGCTAGGGAGGGTAGAGTCACATGGGGTAACCTCCTTGTGGTCGCTATAATGTGGTTCGCTCTCGGTGGGGTACGTGGTGAGTTGTGCGTGGATGCCGCGGAGAATAGCGTGAAGCCTCCACACGTGCTACGTCTCCGCGGTAACACGCTCAACAAGCCACGTGATAAGATGCGTGGATTGACGGTCTCAGTCACGGAGGCAACTGAGATTCGTCCTCCTCCACCCGGATTGAGGCGAGTCACTACGCCACCACGAGGACTTACAGCGCATTGGGAATTGGGCGTTCCAAATTGGGGAGAAAAGGGGAGAAAATTGTTTAATCTCATTACTAAAATCATGTCTGCATGCTATGCAAACCTTTAGTCATTGTTGTGTTTGCATGTGTAATTAGTTCTTATGTACAATTATTATGTTATATTTGTTTGGAGAGGCTTTTGAACACTATGAAAAAATAATTAAATTTTTGTAATGTTATAACTTTTGATTGCTTTATCGTATCAAAACAAAACTTTTCTCAGATACAGTTGACATGATTGGGAACAAAACAAAAGCAGTTTTTTGGAGCTTCCTTATTTACACCCAAAGATATATAATGTCAAATCATAAAAACAAGAAAAAAGTAAATTTTTGGCTATTTTTATTTTTTTTTATTTTTATTTTTTATTTTTTTTGTTGTGATTTTTCAGCAGTTTCTTAGGCTGAGATTCTCAGAATGTATCATAATCTATATACATTTCTTGACCCTCCCTGTTTTTTTTTTTATTTATTTTTTTTTTTGTCGAGTTATAAGCCTTTAATTTTTGGGTATGCCACTGAAACAGGAAATCTTTAAAAACACCTTCAGAGCTTAAAGGGTTAACCGAGTGGACAAAAGTGTCAGTGAAGAGCATGCTTGAGATGAAATATGATACAAAACAAAGAAAAATCAAGGGAAATATCTCTTTTTATTGGCTGTAATTTCCAATCAAGCTGTAATTTTGCCAAATTATTCAAAAAGTGTGAAAATATAATATAATTGTGTGTATTTAGGACACATAAAATATTAGCTATATAATTTGCCTTAGCAAGTTAAAAATGTCATTTCCATCAGTGTCATTTCCAGCACAGATTCTATTAAACACAATACAGAATTTGAGATGTGCTGGAAATGACACAAATATGACATAAATCTCCTGTGATGCATGAACACACACTGATGGACATTATAATTAGACTAATTAAACACACTAGTGAGCGTGTGAAACATGTTTTGACAAATGTTTTCAAATATGAAACTCTGAAATGTTCGCTCAGGGTTTGGCGCTTTCTATCTGTCGCAGCTCTTTATATGTATCTGAGTTTCTTCGTCAGAAGTGACCTTGAGCGTGTCACATCGGCTTTTGAATAAATGAATTAAAAGAACATTTCTCTTTTAACTGGAGAGATGTTCCTGTGTGATTGTTATGCAAGCGTGTTACGAGGACTGTTGCATTGTGTGAACGTGTGGGTGTTTGTGTGTAAATGTGTGTAGGCTTGTCTCTTCTTTAACAGCAGACAGTTTTCTTTACATCTGTTCTGTTGTAAAGCAGCAATACTCAATGAGAGAAACTTTCCCAGTGTACATCATGTTCCAGACACTGATTGTGTATTCACTCAGACTGCAGTATGTTTGAAGTTGAAGGTCATTTAGAGACTGTTTCAGCTGTCAGACGGAGAACTGATGAATGATGATGTTTTGAAAGATCAGTGTGTGAATATACAGTATGAGAGCTGTTCCTCGTCACTGCATTATTGCTACTGTTTTTTTCAAGCATTTCTAATGAAGTAAATGTTTAGCTAAATATAAAAAAATGACAATTCTGAAATTATTTACTCACCTTCAGGTCATTTGAAACCTATTTGCTGTTTTTTTGTGCTATGGAACAAAAATGGAGAACTTTTGAACAATCTTCATGCAGCTCTTTTCCATACAATGGCAGTTCATAGTAACCAAAACTGTGAAGTTAAAAATAGGTTGGGGGTCTGGGTAGCACAGCGAGTATTGACGCTGACTACCACACCTGGAGTCACGAGTTCGAATCCAGGGCGTGCTGAGTGACTCCAGTCAGGTCTCCTTAGCAACCAAATTGGCCCGGTTGCTAGGGAGGGTAGAGTCACATGGGGTAACCTCCTCGTGGTCGCTATAATGTGGTTCTCGCTCTCGGTGGGGCGCGTGGTGAGTTGTGCGTGGATGCCGCGGAGAATAGCGTGAAGCCTCCACACGCGCTACGTCTCCGCGGTAACGCGCTCAACAAGTCACGTGATAAGATGCACGGATTGACGGTCTCAAACGCGGAGGCAACTGAGATTCATCCTCCGCCACCCGGATTGAGGCGAGTCACTACACCACCACGAGGACTTAGAGCGCATTGGGAATTGGGCATTCCAAACTGGGGATAAAAACCACGTCAGTCTTTATTGATCACGCTTTTTAGTGTAACGTCGCCTGTGGCACGTCGAATACCCTATTCAGACTCAGTTTGCGGTCTCTGTTAATTGTGCACGTCTGGAGTTTGTCAAGTGTAACATTAAGATACGACATCATATACACTTCCCACTTCTTGAAATGTCTGTTAATGTATCACACGATTCACACACGATTCCCATGTATTCATTTATAGCCTAAACCTGAGCGCGATGTTAAATTCCTGACCTGAAGTGATGATTTCACATCGGAGCCCGTCTATCCATCTATTAAAGTTGATCAAATTTATATCCATATCAGCGACTAATCTGTATAAGACTTTATGTCGAAAAAAAAAGCTCCATAAATGTTTAAATGCTCTATAGAGTATTCATCTCTATGGAATATTCCTGCTTATGTAAAATGAAGAAACTGAAACATGCTCCGTCTTTTTGTCTTCTTCTTCTTTAAATTGTGCTAAATTTGAGAAAGTTAAGTGTTCTTGAGCTCTGGAAAGACGCTAGATAAATTTAACATTATTATTATTATTATTATTATTATTATTATTTAACTAAGTAATGGTGTCCTATTTTAAAAAAATCATGATAGACTTATCTGACTTTCACCTAGGCTCTATTGATTTATTTGCATTTCTTTTAATATTTGAATTTGCATTTATTATTCCCGGCAAAATGTGTGCTTGACATTTCACATTTTGCGTGACAGCTCCTGCCTCCAGAATAATGTTGTTTACATGCACAAACAAAAATTCTGTTTCATGCAGATATTAATATAAAAAATACCAGGAGAAACCACAACATATTCCACAGATAATGTGGCCTACAAATTCAGCTTAAAAAAATAAGATTAAAAAAATAAATAATAATTTATGTAAATATTAAATGTATAATAATAATAATTATTATTATTATTATTATTATTAGGCTATTATTATGAAAAGCATATTTTATTAGTAGAAACTATAAATGGAAGAGAAACATTCAAAAATGGGCGTTTCGTGTAGTTTTGACGCACTTCCGGTTTAAGCCCCGCCCACACCCAGTTCTGTCCGAATACAGAGACAGATACAGATAATTTTGTCATATGAACAAATACAGATAGGCCTACAGATACAGATAATGGCTTCGCTGCACACCCCTAGTTCACAGTCATTTTAACATTTTTTTTTTTTTTTAAGAAATTATAAACATTTTTCTTCCCTGAAGTAAAACAATAAAACTATGCACTTTTTTTGGGATGTTATGTTTAAAGATCTAATTTACATATACATTTCTTGATTTCACCACTTATTTGCATATGCAAATAAGCACATTTATGTAACTTCACTACAGTAAAAACCTAGATTTCTGTAAGTTGAAATATGAAGAAAATATGAGAATGTGCATGTATTGGGGGCACATTGCTGCCATCCGGTGAAAAAAGAAAAATAACATGACTTTAAAATTCTGTTATGACAATAATAGCCAGTAGGTGGCGGCAGTGTTCTATGCAGCCACATGCTGTGTTGTAATTCTACATTTTATAACAAGTTATGCATTTGGATATGTATTTAGACATTATCAAACTATTATTTGTCAAAGTTTAGCATTTGTTTTTGCTTTTTAAAACAGTTTTGAGCATTGTTGCAATAATGTGTGTTTGTTCTGCATTGTGTCTGATGTATATATTATATTTGATAAATAAAAAAAAATGCTGTTTTTTTAGTCTTTCCCATTCATCTCCTCATGTCGGTCGAATTTGACAGCAAACAGTATATTTGTCGCTTTTTTTTTACGACCACTTGCACTTATCGGATAGTCCACTTTTTTTTGTGTGTGTGTTCAGATGGCAATTAGAGTACTGCTCGGATAAAGGAAACCATTTTTATTACATCAGAAAAAGTGATTTCTGTCAAAAATGACTGAACTGTATAAGAAGGTTAAAAGTGCTACAACATTTACAGTTTCAGCTGTGGGTGAACTTGACAAACTTGTTATTCCTCTACAAATAAAATGATACAATAGAATAACAAAAAAGATTGCTATGAAGACACATATGTTGATTGTTGTCTCCTGTAGGGCGGTGCATTACGAAGGAGGAGCCGTGTCCATCCATGCGAGATCTCTCTGGAGACTGGAGACACTGCGAGTGGCGTGAGTCAATTCTATTTACACTGAAGTAGTGAGTTATAATGTTTCCATCTGATCAATGTGTATCCGTACATAACTGCGTCCCAATTCAAATGCCTCTATTACAAACTAAAAGTACATTACTCTTGATGAAACTAGTACATACTATTATTTAGGGACGTCCCGATACTAGTATCGGAATCAGGTCCATCTGACATTCTGTAAACATTCAGCACACAAATTAAAATCATGTTATGTCCTAGCATTTTAATGAGATAAATATATATAGTTTGCATGTGCTGCGCACTTCATAGTGAATGTGTGGAGCCAGTGTGTTCTGTTTGTAGCAGATGACAGCGAGCAGAGTGCTAATTCACTTTGTAGTGCAAAGCACATACAGATAACATATTTATTTAATTAAAGGTGCTGTAAGCGATTTTTCATGGAAATGTATGCAAAAAAATGTCCTACTCCCTGAAAGATATTAATGAAATAAGTGTTGTGAGATATCTCACCGGTCTCTGAGACAGCTGTAGACTCTGTAAACAGCAAACAAAAATGTGTCCGCGGACAATGACGCTTTCGACCTGTCAATCATTTCACATGTTCTCATAGTATTGCAGTTGCAGCAAATTATTGAGGCTTAATGGCATTTTTTTGCCATGTTCTTCATAACAGTTGCCAGCTGAGGGTGCTATTTTGCTGTTGTTGTTTTAGACCACCGTTTCTGCATGATGTCGGTCTCAATAAAGCTCATTTGTTATCTTTGTAAATTGGGGTTTTGAAAAGAGGGGGTGTGGCTAATTCATCGGCTCAGTCTCGTGGCAGTAGAACGGCTAAAATCGCTTACAGCACCCTTAAATAGCAGCCTTTTGCGGTTTAATAATAACATAAGGGGTGCGTTCCATTCAGAAGTGATCATCCCTATGCCCTATTACCTTTGAAGACTTTACCTTCCACTTTGAGAGCTTTGGAGGGCTAAAAGGTGTCGGGTTCAAAAATAACCTTTAATAAAAATAACCTAACTTTTAAGTCATTTTTAATGGAAATACAGTTTGAAGCGATCTTACAGCATGGCTGTAAGGGGGTTTAGTGGAAAGGAGGAGGCGAGAACCGGCTTGACAACTTAAATAACAATTTATTAACCAAAAAAAACACAACTGAAAACACACAGTACAGCTGCCTACAATTCTCTCTCTCGAACTGTCGTCCCCGGCCGCCTTTATCCCTTGCGCACCCCATCAGGCTGATTGGGGACCGGGTGTGTCTCATTCCAGCCCTGCCCCGCCCTCCTCGGCGCTACACTCCTCCCGGCATTGCCTCAGGCCGGGGAGCCCCCGGCATGATGTACATCCCCCACCCTTCCTCTCCGGGGGGGGGCGTGCCTTACGCCCCGACTGCCGGCGGGTCCTCCCCGCCTTCCTCGACCTGGGAGGAGACAGGAGGGGAAAAAACAACACAAAATGGCGAGGGAAAGGCCAACACGGAGCGACAGAGAGAGAGAGAGAAAAAGAAACTCACCGGTTCTCTGATGCGCTGTCGCGTGGTCCTCGATCACTACTCCACCCTCTCAGGCGGACTGCAGCCGCTCCTCCCCGGGCGGACCGGAGTCAGACCTCCGACCCCCAGCGGACAGAACGCCCCTCCGCGTTCCCGGCGTCCCGTGGGGACTCTCCTCCACCCCTGGCAGCGGCCCTACCACTCCAGGCAGTCGGGGAGTCGCTTCCCTCCTCCCCCCGCGGACGGCGGTCTTCTCTCGACCCCTCCGCGTTCCTGGGGGATGGCAGGGCACTCCTCCGCTCCTGGCAGCGGCTCCCTCGCTCCAGGCGGTCGGGGAGTCCCGTCCCCACTCGCCTCGCGGACGGCGGCCGTTCCCCGCGTCCGGGTGGTCGGGCTACTCCGTCCCCCGTCGGACGGCAGCGGCGCTCCCCTGGGTGGACGGCAGTGTCGAGGACCCTGCGACGGGAATCCCTCCTCCTTCCCGGGTTTCGGCACCAGTGTAAGGGGGTTTAGTGGAAAGGAGGAGGCGAGAACCGGCTTAATAATATAAATAATAATTTAATGAACAACTAAAACACACAGTACAGCTGCCTGCAATTCTCTCTCTCGAACTGTTATCTCCGGCCGCCTTTATCCCTCGCGCGCCCCATCAGGCTGATTGGGGACCGGGTGTGTCTCATTCCAGCCCGGCCCCGCCCTCCTCGGCGCTACAATGGCTATCATGATTGTTCTCTCTTCAAAGTGCCCCTCAGAGGCTGCTCCCCTTTTCTCCCCAATTTTGGAATGCCCAATTCCCAATGCGCTCTAAGTCCTCGTGGTGGCGTAGTGACTCGCCTCAATCCGGGTGGCGGAGGACGAATCTCAGTTGCCTCCGCGTCTGAGACCGTCAATCCGCGCATCTTATCACGTGGCTTGTTGAGCGCGTTACCGCGGAGACCTAGCGCATGTGGAGGCTTCATGCTATTCTCCGCGGCATTCACGAACAACTCACCACGCGCCCCACCGAGAGCAAGAACCACATTATAGCGACCACGAGGAGGTTACCCCATGTGACTCTACCTTCCCTAGCAACCGGGCCAATTTGGTTGCTTAGGAGACCTGACTGGAGTCACTCAGCACGCCCTAGATTCGAACTCGCGACTCCAGGTGTGGTAGTCAGCATCAATGCTCGCTGAGATACCCAGGCCCCCAAGACATGCCTACTATTAATTGTGCCTTTTCCATTAGAATTATCCTACTTCTGAAATCGTAATTACGAGTATGTCAAATACATGCTATTTTCTATGTGTCAAAAATGTACAATATGCATCAAATGGTTACTGATATATACGTAAAAGTATATGACCGACAACAACTCTGCAATACGGTAAATCCTGGAGCAGTAATGAATGAACTTTTGCATTAAAATCTGCTCAGTTATGTTGTCCAAATTAACAGCACAAACAACACCTCTTTCACTTCAACTGTTGTTTTAGTCTAAACGACTCTGAACTGTGATTTAGTCTTGCTTTAATATTTACTGCCTTGACCCTTTAAATTCTCTCTGAGCACAGAGGTGATGTCATTAGTACAGTGTGTTCAGAACGGTAAAACCCTGTACAGTAATCTTCTGGTTTTACGTAATGTTTGACCTCTCTGGCACCAGTGCTGCTTGATACCTACCATGACTTTAATTACACACCGCAGGACATTAACTCAGAAATAGTCTTTACCTTCACTCTCCAGGATGTGCCACAGTTTTCTGCTCTTTATGAACTAAAAATAATCTTGTACACTGTAGCTTCATTTTATTAAAGTGGCATTTTGGGGTTGAGGCCAAATTCTAGCACAAGAGCCCAACACATTTTACTCTTCTGGAGTTTTTTCCTTTGAATTCCAAATGAATCTACTGTTCAAATCCACCTCTTTCTGCCTCATCTGCATTTCCTTTAGCAAAGTTAAGGGAATAGTACACCCAAAATAAATGTTTTGTCATTGTGTGTAGTCATCATCATGTCGTTCCAAACCCAAATGACTTTCTTTCCTCTCTGGAAACACAGAAGGAGATGTTTAGCAGAATGTTCATGCTCTTCCATGTAAAGTATCCTGTAGATATTCAAGCACCAAAAATTAAAAAGCACCTCAAAAGTATCATAGTAAACTATATTCCGAAATTTTTGAAGTAAAAAGATATATTTGTCTGAGGAAATGTTATGATACTTGTTGTTTTTATGTCATTTTTGGAGCTTGACAGCCCCTGATCACTGCATGTGTTGTTCACTGTGTGGAAAAGAGCAGCATGAACACTCTACTAAACATATTCTCTTGTGTTTTATGGAAGACAGAAAGTCATATGTCACTGTGAAAATGTTTGTAATTTTTACAGACGAAGAATGTAATAATGCTACAGTAAAAAAATGTTAACCCCGAAAAAAGGAGAAAAATTATATTTAAAAAGACAAAACGTCATTTTTGTTTTAGCAAAATATTGTATAACATGTTTTAGAAGTCAAATTTATGATTTTTATAACAATTTACATTATAGTTAACAATGAAAATTAGTATTTACTTATAAAATGTTTTTAGAAGTAAAATGAATTAGGATTTTTATAATGATTTACATTATAGTTAACAGTTAAAATGTATATTTATTATTTATATTATAAAATATGTTTTTTAGAAGTAAAATTATATTTATTATTTATATTATAAAATAAAATAAGTAAAATGTATGATTTATGATTTTTATGATCTACCTTATACTTAACAGTAAAATGTATAATTTATTATGTAAAATATGTTTTTAGAAGTAAAATGTATAATTTATGATTTTTATAGGGATTTATATTATACTTAACAGTGAAAATATATATGTATTATTTATATAATAAAATATGTTTTTAGAAGTAAAAATTATTTATATTTTAAAATGTTTTTTAGAAGTAATATTTATAATTTATGATTTTTATAATGATTTACATTATAGTTAACAATGCAAATTAGTATTTATTATTTATATTATAAGATATGTTTTTAGAAGTAAAAATTATAATTGATTACTTATATTATAAAATGTTTTTAGAAGTAAAAAATTAGGATTTTTATAATGATTTACATTATAATTAACAGTTAAAATGTTTATGTAATATTTATATTATAAAAAATGTTTAGAAGTAAAATGTATGATTTATGATTTTTATGAACTATCTTATAGTTAACAGTAAAATGTATAATTATTATTTATATTATAAAATATGTTTTTAGAAGTAAAATGTATAATTTATGATTTTTATAGGGATTTATATTATACTTAACAGTGAAAATGTATATGTATTATTTATATAATAAAATATGTTTTCAGAAGTTAAAAAATATTTATATTTTAAAATATGTTTTTTAGAAGTAAAATTGATTTATATTATAAAATATGTTTTTTAGAAGTAAGATTTTTGATTTGCGATTTTTATAATGATTTACATTATAGTTAACAATGAAAATTAGTATTTATTATTTATATTATAAGATATGTTTTTAGAAGTAAGATTTATATTATAAAATGTTTTTAGAAGTAAAATATATTAGGATTTTTATAATGATTTACATTATAGTTAACAGTTAAAATGTATATTTAATATTTATATTATAAAGTATGTTTTTTAGAAGTAAAATTTGTGATTTGCAATTTTTATAATGATTTATATTATAGTTAACAATGAAAATGTATATTTAGTATTTATATTATAAAATATTGTTTTAGAAGTAAAATTATATTTATTATTTATTTTATAAATTCTTTTTTGAAGTAAAATGTATGATTTATGATTTTTATGATCTACCTTATAGTTAACAGTAAAATGTATAATTTATTATGTAAAATATGTTTTTTAGAAGTAAAATAGATTTATATGATAAAATAGATTTTTTTTAAGTAAAATTGATGATTTATGATTATTATAATGATTTACCTTTTAATTAACAGTAAAAATGTATATAATGATCAACAAGGGCATGGGGGGCCTGTGTAGCTCGGCGAGTATTGACACTGACTATCACCCCTGGAGTCGCGAGTTTGAATCCAGGGTGTGCTGAGTGACTCCAGTCAGGTCTCCTTAGCAACCAAATTGGCCCGGTTGCTAGGGAGGGTAGAGTCACATGGGGTAACCTACTCGTGGTCGTGATTAGTGGTTCTCGCTCTCAGTGGGGCGTGTGGTAAGTTGTGTGTGGATCGTGGAGAGTAGCATGAGTCTCCACATGCTGTGAGTCTCCGCGGTGTCATGCACAACGAGTCACGTGATAAGATGCGCGGATTGACGGTCTCAGAAGCGGAGGCAACTGAGACTTGTCCTCCACCACCCGGATTGAGGCGAGTAACTGCGCCACCACGAGGACCTACTAAGAAGTGGGAATTGGGCATTCCAAAATTGGGGAGAAAAGGGGATAAAAAAATAAACAAGACCATACATTTACAGTACTTCTATAGTAAAGTTTTGTTAAAACTACAGTGAAAAAACAATATTTTTCCATTCCCAAAAGCCCTTTTTTATAGTCTTGCACTGCGGTGAACACTGGTCTCGAGTCCAAGCATCTCCTCTCTCTCTGTGTGCAGGTGGAGCGGTAGTCATACTCGCTGGGGTCAGCCGTTCCGGTTGCGTCATGTGACCACAGGGAAATATCTGAGCATGATGGATGATCAAGGGCTGCTGCTAATGGACAAAGAGAAAGCAGACGTCAAATCAACGGCTTTCTGCTTCCGTTCCTCGAAAGTGAGACTGATACAACACAAACTCCAGTGTATAAAACCTCTCCTGCAGAACAAAATCATTACAAGATTATTGCTTTTAAATATTAGAAGCATGAACTGCAATACATGACAAAAAAGGAATAGAAAGAAAGGACTCAGAATGAGAGTTTACCCATGATCCTCTGTGCTTCCGCCCACAGGAGAAGCTGGATTGTGGTCAGAGGAAGGAAGTGGATGGAATGGGTGTTCCGGATATCAAATATGGCGACTCTGTGTGCTACATCCAGCATGTGGACACTGGACTCTGGCTCACCTACCAATCAGTGGATGCCAAGTGTGCCCGCATGGGCGGAGTCCAGAGAAAGGTGTGGATCTGACCAAAACAATCAGCCGCAGATATACTACTGCAAAATAACGAAGATAACATGCTGATTCAAACACATACTGAGCTCAGCGTGTCACTTGATTTGTAACGAGGAACGTCAGACTGTCAAATACACAATGCACTTTTAGTTATCCGCTAAAATAACAGCTCCAGCTCAAAGTATAGACAGACAAATATTGCGGTATTGTATAAAACTAATCTAATCCACAAAATGATAATAATAATAATAATAATAATAATTGAGTAATAAGTCAAGAACTAGTGTTTTTGCACACACTGTTTTCTCACAAAACATTTTTTTTAGTATTATTACTATTATTACAATGGATTGTTGTATGTTTATTCATATAAATGAACATTAATAAATATAGTTCTGAATCATTTTGAATCTACTAGACTTTATCGGCTGTGTGGTTGAAATGATGGTTCCTCTGATTTTCAGAGCAAATACATAATTATCGAGATATATTGATTATGGTCAATAGACTGAAAAATATTAATATTTCATTTTTGTAGCCATTTCGCCCAGCGCTAATCTGGATGGGGAACCCTATTAAAATGATCGAAAGATACAACAACATATATAAACCCAGAGGAGGTATTTCCTGTGTGATGTGCGTGTGTGCAGGATTAATGTGTGTTTTCAGACACTGTTAGTTCAGTGTGACGTGCCCGTGAGCTCATTTAGAGAGATTCATTACAAACAAACCAAACACACACACTCAACATTTCTGCTGCGGACACTGAGAGGCAGCATGCAGAGATGCCCAGATGGACTTGTCCGTGTGTGTGTGTGTGTGTTTGTATGTGCAGTATGAGGCAGCATATGTGTGTGTTGAAATGTGATGTAATGTACATTTCAGGTAGAGGTCAACCGATAGTGGATTTTGCCGATACCGATAATTAAGGTGGTGGGAAAGGCCGATAACCAATTAATCGGGCAATTTATAGAATGTAAAAAGTTATAATAATAATAATATTCTTTCTTTACTGTGGTGGGCATAGATAAATAAAATCCCAGATGCAGTTTTTTATTCAACCAAAATCCCAATGATAACCAGAAGATTTGGTGCATAACGCAGGACTTTTAAGTATAAACAAGCTCGAAACACAATGAGGACTCTTATTTTGTAATAAAAAAATAATGAAAAAAATATCTACAACTATTGACATAGATTTTTGCCAATAACCGATAGTTCCAAAAAGCAGCTATCGGTACCAATTAATAGGTATAACCGATATATCGATCTACCTCTAATTTCAGGTGTGTGTGTGTATGGATTGTTATTGTAATATAGTGTACAGTACAGGTGTTTGTGTACAGTATGAGTCAGCATATGTGTGTGCATTGTAAATGTAGCGTTCTGTACAGTTCAGGTGTGTGTTTATGGATTATAAATGTAATGTACAGATGTGTGTGTGTGTGTGTGTTTTAGGCCATCATGCATCATGAAGGTCACATGGATGATGGATTAACATTGTCACGATCACAACACGAGGAGTCGCACACAGCTAGAGTCATACGCAGCACTGTCTTCCTCTTTAACCGCTTTATCAGGTAACACACACACACTCAAGCACGCAGGCACGCACATGCACACACTCATGCACGCACAAACACACACAATCACATAAACACACATACATACACAAACACACTCACTCAAACACACACACACACACACTTACACACTCACACACACTCACTCACTCACTCACTCACTCACTCACTCACACACACACACACACACACACACAGAGACAAACTTACACACCTCACACACACACACACACAGAGACAAACATACACACTCACACACACACACACATACACACACTCTTACACACACACACACTTACAAACACACACTCACACACACACACAGAGACAAACATACACACTCACACACACAGACAAACACACACATATACACAGACAAACATACACACACACAGAGAAACATACACAAACACACACACACAGACAAACATGCACACTCACACACACAGACAAACACATACACACACACACAAACAAACATACACACGCACAGACAAAAATACACACACACAGAGAAACAGACACACACACTCACTCACACACACACACACACACACACACACACACACACACACACACACACAGACACATATAAACACACACACAGAAACACACTCATTATTTTAATGTATTACCCTCATGGTGTTTTGTTTTAAATTGTGTTAATTTAACATATTTTACAGTGAACAGACATCACTGACATTTTTTTATATTGTAATCAAATCAGACCAGAAAACAATAGCTGACTCTGAACATCAACCTTTTCTGTTGGTGTTTGTTAACTCTCCTCTTCTTCCTCCATGAGTGCAGAGGTCTGGATGCTCTGAGTAAAAAAGGCAAAACCTCCACACTTGATCTACCGATCGAATCGGTCAGTCTGAGTCTTCAGGATCTGATTGGCTACTTCCAGCCACCTGACGAGCACCTGGAGCACGAGGACAAACAGAACCGCCTGCGAGCGCTCAAGAGCCGACAGAACCTGTTCCAGGAGGAGGTACTGATCTAAACACATCACTTTATCACCAGAGACCTTCAGTTTACACACTGGAAGGGAAATGTTGGAATTGGAGCATAATGTCTCATCAGTTGGCCTGTGTCAAAACAAGTGTCTCTTTTATATCTCAGATGATTCTCCGTGTCAACAATCCATTTTTATTCATCCTAAGCATATTTAAGAGGACAAACCTCTGAGACTAAATTGATTCTAAAATGAAACATAAATGAGAGCTCAATAAAGTCCTCTGAGCTTTGGACGAGCAATTTTTCTTCCTTTGGATAATCTCTGCAGAGTTGCGTCATGCATGAGTGTTGGCGACTGACTATAGTTTCTCTTGTGTGTCTCTAGGGAATGATAAACCTGGTGCTGGAGTGTATCGATCGTTTACATGTGTACAGCAGCGCGGCTCATTTTGCCGACGTGGCCGGGAAGGAAGCGGGAGAATCCTGGAAATCCATCCTGAACTCCCTGTACGAGCTCCTGGGTAAGATCCACATCTCCATCAGCTCCTTTATCAGCACTTTACACTCACAACATCAATATCTGCTGAAAAACATGCTGACTGGCACTCTATGAGCAGAGAGATGCAGTTCAGTGAGTGATGTCCTATCGCAGGCCCTTTCGACATTTTACCATTTTTAGGGTATGAATTGTAGGCTAAATTCGAATGATAGTCAATTCAGTTTTCACTTATTAACCCTTTAAGCTTAGATGCCAGCGAGAGAAAAAATATTATCGTCAAAATATTAATAACTAAAGTCTTGACCAACACAAAATAGGTATCGTTTGAAAGCTTAGAAGCTCTACTTTCCAATGCATGTAGACATTATGACCAAAACTGAACAAGTGCTTTGAAATTTACAGACAAATCAGAAGTGTTCTGTTTGATAATTTATATAAAAAAATAAAAAATTATTGCACTGTACATATTATTGTAAAAATGATACTTTATTTAACACAGGGACAAAGTTCAGTTCTGTTGGTGTTGCTTATATGCCACACTTTCGCTTGTAACTTCACGAAATATAAACAGAACATAAAATATCACATACCATTATTTAGAAGAGGCGACTATCGAGTATTACCACACACAAGGTAATCAGATGCATAGATCATTAGATAATCCACATGAAGCACAATGTTACATATGACCACCAGGAGATGGCGCCAAATACATGACACACACTCAATGATGACTCAAATGACACAGAATGAAACTCATTCTGTGAAATCTCATTACTAAAACTTTTGATTGCTTTGTCGTATCAACACAAATTTTTTCTCAGATACAGTAGACATGATTGGGAACAAAACAAAAGCAGTTTTTCAGAGCCACCTTATTTACACCCAAAGATAAATAATGTTACATAAGAAAAATAAGCAAAAAAAGTACATTTTTGGCTCAAGTTTATGTGATTTTTTTCAGCAGTTTCTTAGGCTGAGAGTTTCAGAGTGTATCATTAAAAAATCTGAAAAGTTTTCTTTACAATGATACCAAACACTTGACACTCCTTGTTTTTTTATAGAGTTATAAGCCTTTAATTTTGGGTATGCTACTGAAACAGGAAATCTTTAAAAACACCTTCAGAGCTTAAAGGATTAAAATGTTTATTTTTGATATCAGTCATTACATTTACACTTGTAAAAAATAAAATGTTAATTCTTGATATCAAAAATGGAATTTCAAATATTAAAAGCCGTAATTCTGAAAATTTGTATCCATTTCACAGTAAATATTTCAACATGTTAGATTTGGTATTTCATATATCTCGAAATGGATTTGGATATCATTAAATGGAAAAGTAAATAAACATATCTTGAAAGACTTTCTGACTTGTTACAATAACATTACAGATATGTGAAAATAACATTGTCACTAGTGACATTTTGATTAGTTGCAATTCAGTTGTTGATAACAGGAATGGAAATATCAATGTAACTATTCATATCAAAATTACAATTTTTACCAATAACATAGCTGGGTTACACTTTATTTTAGTGGCCTTGTTACAGTGTAATTACACAAGTAATTACTGATTATTACTAATTAACAACCTGTACTATCTATAGGTTTAGGGTTAGTTGCTTGTAATTATGTTTAATTGATTGTTATTACTATAGTCGATACATGTAATATATGTAACGAGGCCACTGTAAAATAAAGTGTTACCTATAGCTGAAATGTGGAATTTCAATTAGTAAGAAAATAATTATAGATAATCTGTCATGTCGTTTTGAAAAGGATGAATGCATTTTCACAAGCAGAATTTCACAATGATCTGTCAGTTACAGGTATAAAAAATGACGGTCTTTACTGTCAAAAATGTGTATTTCCACGAATGATATCAAGAATGAATGATTTTACTTGTGCAAACCTAATTACTGATATCAAAAATGCATTTTCAGTAGTAGTAATTCCATTACTGATATAAAGAATTAGCATTTTAACTAATAGAAATAGAATTATAGATGTCTATAATTCATATCCTGCACATGATTAAATGTTGAAAGGGTTTGCGATGCTTTCCAGCTATTATCTTTTAGATACATACTTGAATTCTGGTTTCACTTTGCACTCTTTCTTCTGACATCAATGAATGCTCTTTTTACTCTCTTTCCATGATAATCTGTCTGTCTCTGCAGCTGCTCTGATCAGAGGAAACAGGAAGAATTGTGCCCAGTTTTCTGGCTCTCTGGATTGGCTTATCAGTCGTCTGGAGAGGTTGGAAGCCTCATCTGGTATGTAGTCTGTTATTCTAGTAATAAAGTAATAGTTTATGAAAAAAGAAAAATTATCTCATAATTTAGTCACACTCATGTCGATCCAAACCCATATGACTTGCTTTCTTCCGTGGAACACAAAAGGAGATGTTTAGCAGAATGTTTGTGCTGCTCTTTTCCATGCAAATAAAGAATACAGTGACCACAGACTGTTAATCTCCAAAAAGAAAATAAAAAACACTATAGAAGGATGATGAAAGTAGTTTGTATGACTGGTGCTCTATATTCCAAGTCTTCAGAAATCACACGATAGCTTTGTGTGAGGAACAGTCTGAAATGTAATTTCTTATTCACTGAAAATCTTTCCTTCCCCCACAGCTCTCTATTCTCATTCATGCATATTCTGATCTAGAATGTCATTATTCTTTTAAACACTTTTATTGCATACAGCCTAACATAAACCTGCCAGATTTAAAAAATGTGGAAGTATTTTTGGGTGAACGATCCATTTGAAACTTTTTTTTTAATCATTTGAGCAACTGCAGAGCCTTCAATCAATCAAGCACCGAGCTGTGTGAGGATCACTCAGAGGTTTACTGTGCAGATACAGTAAATCCTGTAGAATGATGAGAACATCACACAGATGATAGAACTTCAGTCATAATGAGCAAAGAGAGAGAGAGTGAGAGAGAGATTATCTGTCTGACACATGCAGAAAAGAGATTTCACAATGTGTGTGATGTATGTTCACATCTGATCAGAGTCAGTCAAACACCTTTAATTAATACTCTATCAGCATAATGGAATTATTAGTATAATGTTTTAACTATGGTGAGTGTGAGAGGCTAATTTTGAGGTGTTATGATTATGGTGGATGTTATCATGAGAGGTTATTTTTGCAATATGATTGTGATTGAAGTTATCATGAGAGGTTATTGTTGTGATGTTATGATATTGATGTATGTCATCATGATAGGTTATTGTTGTGGTGTTATGATTATGATTAATTTTGTCATGAGATGTTATTGTTGCTGTGTTATGATTATGATGGATGTTATCATGAGATGTTGTTGTTGTGGTGTTATGATTGTGATGTATGTCGTCATGATAGGTTATTGTTGTGGTGTTATGATTGTGATGGATGTTATCATGAGATGTTATTGTTGTGGTGTTATGATTGTGATGTATTTCATCATGAGATGTTTTTTATTAAGGTGTTATGATTGTGATGAATGTTATCATATGTTGTTGTAGTGTTATGATTGTGATGTATGCATTATGAGATGTTTTTGTCAAGGCGTTATGATTGTGATGAATGTTATCATATGTTGTTGTTGTGGTGTTATGATTGTGATGTATGTCATCATGAGATGTTTTTGTTAAGGCGTTATGATTGTGATGAATGTTATCATATGTTGTTGTAGTGTTATGATTGTGATGTATGCATTATGAGATGTTTTTGTCAAGGCGTTATGATTGTGATGAATGTTATCATATGTTGTTGTTGTGGTGTTATGATTGTGATGTATGTCATCATGAGATGTTTTTGTTAAGGCGTTATGATTGTGATGAATGTTATCATATGTTATTGTTGTGGTGTTATGATTGTGATGGATGTTATCATGAGATGTTGTTGTTGTGGTGTTATGATTGTGATGTATGTCGTCATGATAGGTTATTGTTGTGGTGTTATGATTGTGATGGATGTTATCATGAGATGTTATTGTTGTGATGTTATGATTGTGATGTATTTCATCGTGAGATGTTTTTGTTAAGGCGTTATGATTGTGATGAATGTTATCATTTGTTGTTGTGGTGTTATGATTGTGATGTATTTCATTATGAGATGTTTTGTTAAGGCATTATGATTGTGATGAATGTTATCATGAGAGGTTATTGTTGTGATGTTATGATTGATAATTTTGTCATGAGATGATATTGTTGCTGTGTTATGATTGTGATGTATGTTATCATATGTTGTTGTTGTGGTGTTATGATTGTGATGTATGCCATTATGATAGGTTATTGTTGTGGTGTTATGATCGTGATGTATGTCATCATGAGATGTTTTTGTTAAGGTGTTATGATTGTGATTAATTTTATCATATGTTGTTGTTGTGGTGTTATGATTGTGATGTATGCCATTATGATAGGTTATTGTTATGGTGTTATGATTGTGATGTATGCCATTATGATAGGTTATTGTTGTGGTGTTATGATCGTGATGTATGTCATCATGAGATGTCTTTGTTAAGGTGTTATGATGTTGATGAATTTTATCATATGTTGTTTTTGTGGTGTTGTGATTGTGATGTATGCCATTATGATAGGTTATTGTTATGGTGTTATGATTGTGATGTATTTCATTATGAGATGTTTTTGTTAAGGCGTTATGATTGTGATGAATGTTATCATGAAATGTTATTGTTGCTGTGTTATGATTGTGATGTATGTTATCATATGTTGTTGTGGTGGTGTTATGATTGTGATGTATGCCATTATGATAGGTTATTGTTGTGGTGTTATGATTGTGATGTATGTCATCATGAGATGTTTTTGTTAAGGTGTTATGATTGTGATGAATGTTATCATATGTTGTTGATGTGGTGTTATGATTGTGATGTATGCCATTATGGTAGGTTATTGTTGTGGTGTTATGATTGTGATGTATTTCATCATGAGATGTTTTGTTAAGGTGTTATGATTGTGATATATTTCATTATGAGATGTTTTGTTAAGGCGTTATGATTGTGATGAATGTTATCATGATAGGTTATTGTTGTGATGTTATGATTGTGATGAATTTTGTCATGAAATGTTATTGTTGCTGTGTTATGATTGTGATGTATGTTATCATATGTTGTTGTGGTGTTATGATTGTGATGTATGCCATTATGATAGGTTATTGTTGTGGTGTTATGATTGTGATGTATTTCATCATGAGATGTTTTTGTTAAGGTGTTATGATTGTGATGTATTTAATTATGAGATGTTTTTGTTAAGGCGTTATGATTGTGATGAATGTTATCATGAGATGTTATTGTTGTGATGTTATGATTGTGATGTATTTCATCATGAGATGTTTTTGTTAAGGCATTATGATTGTGATGAATGTTATCATATGTTGTTGTTGTGGTGTTATGATTGTGATGTATGCCATTATGATAGGTTATTGTTGTGGTGTTATGATTGTGATGTATTTCATCATGAGATGTTTTGTTAAGGTGTTATGATTGTGATGTATTTAATTATGAGATGTTTTTGTTAAGGCGTTATGATTGTGATGAATGTTATCATGAGAGGTTATTGTTGTGATGTTATGATTGTGATGAATTTTGTCATGAGATGTTATTGTTGCTGTGTTATGATTGTGATGTATGTTATCATATGTTGTTGTGGTGGTGTTATGATTGTGATGGATGTTATCATGAGAGGTTATTGTTAAGGTGTTATGACTGTGATGAATGTTATCATGAGAGGTTATTTTTGTGGTGTCATGATTGTGATGTATGCCATCATGATAGGTTATTGTTGTGGTGTTATGATTGTGATTGATGTTATCATAATAGGATACTGTTGTGGTGTTATGATTGTAATGAATGTTATCATGATAAGTTTTTGTTAAGGTGTTATGATTGTGAAGAATTTTGTTGTGATGTTATGATTGTGATGGATGTTATTATGATAGATTATTGTTAAGGTGTTATGATTGTGATTGATGTTATCATGAGAGATTATTTTTGTGGTACTATGATTGTGATTTATGTCATGATAGGTTATTGTTGTGGTGTTATGATTGTGATGAATTTTGTCATAAGATGTTATTGTTGCTGTGTTATGATTGTGATAGATATTATGAGCTGTTATTGTTAAGTTGTTATGATATGTTGTGGTAGATGTTTTCATGAGAGGTCATTGATGTGTTATGATTGTGATAAATATTATCATGAGAGGTTTTTATGGTTGTGGTGTTATGATTGTGATTGATGTTATCATGAGAGGTTGTTGTTAAGGTGTTATGATTGTGGTGAATTTTGTCATGAGATGTTATTTTTGCTGTGTTATGATTGTAATAGATGTTATGAGCTGTTATTGTTAAGGTGTTATGATTGTGATTAATTTTGTCATGAGATGTTATTGTTGTGATGCTATGATTTAGATTTTTTTAAATGTTATTGTTGCAGTGTTATGATATGTTGTGATGGATGTTTTCATAAGAGGTTATTGATGTGTTATGATTGTGATAAATATTATCATGAGAGGTTTTTGTGGTTGTGGTGTTATGTTGTGATGTGATGGATGTTTTCATGAGAGGTCATTGTTGTGTTATGATTGTGAAGAATTTTGTTGTTAGATGTTATTGTTGTGGTGTTATGTTTGTGATTGATGTTATCACGAGAGGTTATTGTTAAGGTGTTATGATTGTGAAGAATTTTGTCATGAGATGTTATTGTAGTGATGTTATGATTGTGATTGATGTTATCATGAGAGGTTATTGTTGTGGTGTTATGATTGTGATTGATGTTATCATGAGAGGTTATTGTTAAGGTGTTATGACTGTGATTGATGTTATCATGAGAGGTTATTGCTGTGGTGTTATGATTGTGATGTATGTCATCATGGTAAGTTATTGTTGCAGTGTTATGATTGTGATGAATGTCATCATAATAGGATACTGTTGTAGTGTTATGATTGTAATGAATGTTATCATGAGATATTTTTGTTAAGGTGTTATGATTGTGATATATGTCATCATAATAGGATACTGTTGTGGTGTTATGATTGTGATATATGTCATCATAATAGGAGAGGATATTTTTGTGGTTGTGTGTGTCTGTAGGAATTCTGGAAGTTCTTCATTGTGTTCTGGTGGAGAGTCCAGAAGCTCTGAACATCATCAAAGAGGGCCATATCAAATCCATCATCTCTTTACTGGACAAACACGGACGCAACCACAAGGTGAACAGACATTGACAGCAAGCTACTGTAGTGTGTGTGTGTGTTTTTGTTTGTGTGTGTCTGTTCTAATGACTCTCTGTCTCTCTCTCTTTAGGTTCTGGATGTGTTATGTTCTCTCTGTGTGTGTCATGGTGTGGCAGTTCGCTCTAATCAGCACCTGATCTGTGATAACTTGCTGCCAGGGAGAGACCTGCTGCTGCAGACACGACTTGTCAATCACGTCAGCAGGTAAACCATGGTCAACACTTCCTGCTTCACACCTTTACCTGATACTCTCATTCTCAACTTCTCACTCTCTTTCTCATTCAGTATGAGGCCTAATATCTTCCTGGGTGTGAGTGAAGGCTCCGCCCAGTACAGGAAGTGGTATTATGAGCTCATAGTGGATCACGTGGTTCCGTTTGTTACGGCTGAGGCCACACACCTGCGGGTGGGCTGGGCGTCCACACAGGGCTACTGTCCTTACCCGGGCGGAGGAGAAGGATGGGGGGGCAATGGTGTAGGGGACGACCTTTACTCTTATGGCTTTGATGGGCTACACCTGTGGGCAGGTGAGAAGAAAATGTATGCTAGTTATCCATTGCAAACATTGTCTTATTCTTCTGTGCAGGTGAAAATGCATTTTAGCCCTTAGGCCTGACAGTTTTATAGCAGATTATAAAAATGCTATTTTAGTGTAATAATATTTATGGGTAGCCATCATGAGCTGTTTAAAAGAGCTGTGAAGGGTTTAAATAAAATGTGAGATCTGATTGGTAGGTTGCGTGGCACGGTCGGTGAGCTCACCCAATCAGCACCTGCTGCGGGCAGAGGACGTGGTGAGCTGCTGTCTAGATCTGAGCGCTCCGAGCATCTCATTCCGTATCAACGGCCAGCCCGTCCAGGGAATGTTTGAGAACTTTAATTCAGATGGACTCTTTTTCCCCGTCGTGTCCTTCTCTGCTGGAGTCAAGTGAGTTACAAATACACAGACTGAACATGAATTATTACGATTAACAACAGGTTCCCCACGGCCATGGAAAACCAAAATGTCAGGGTATTTTAAAATTGAGTTTTTCAGGCCTGGAAAAGTCATACAAATGTCTGTACTGAATATACATTTTTCTAGTTATGGTCAGCTCTCAAATTCTCTAGAAATTGCTTTTTGTGAACCCAGTCACTTTAAAGTGATTCTAAAGAATCCAGACAACTAGTTATTATATTATAGATGCATGTTGTTACTTTTAGAACTTTTAGCCCAAGATATTAATTTTATACCACAATTGAAATTAAACAATGATTCGTGGATGATGTTCTCAGAGTGCGCTACCTGCTGGGCGGTCGCCACGGAGAGTTCAAGTTCCTTCCGCCTTCCGGTTACGCTCCGTGTTTTGAGGCCGTTTTACCACGAGAAAAACTGCGAGTGGAACACAGTCAAGAGTATAAACATGATCACGGAAAAACACGTGACCTTCTGGGACCCACGATCACACTGTCACAAGCTGCCTTCACACCAACACCTGTAGATACCAGTCAGGTACAGATTAGATTCAGAATAATTTTTTTCCTCAGAAGTCTCATAAAACAGCTCTTTAAATTTGATTATTTTAAGTTTAAAAGAACAAAACTTAAGTTTTAAGTTGTTTCTTTCAGAGTTTATGTTGAGACACGCTTTTGTTTTTCTGCTGTTTAGATCATCTTGCCACCACATCTTGAGCGAATCCGAGAGAAACTGGCTGAAAACATCCATGAGCTGTGGGTGATGAACAAGATTGAGCTTGGATGGACCTACGGGACGGTACATAAAACATTCAATTTATTTTCTTTTTTTCTTTGTGTTGTTTTAGACAGAAACATTTCAAATCTTAAGTGGCAAATGTTTTTTAGCTCATATTAGCAGAAGTATTTTAGAGTTGATGTGACGTCGACATGATACTATTCTTATGACCGTTATCTTATGAAGTTACAATGAATTGAAAAGAGCTCTTCTATGATGAACATTAGATAGATTTCTTTTTTTTTTTATATCCCCTTTTCTCCCAATTTTGAATGCCCAATTCCCACTACTTAGTAGGTCCTCGTGGTGGCGCGGTTACTCACCTCAATCCGGGTGGTGGAGGACAAGTCTCAGTTGCCTCCGCTTCTGAGACGTCAATCCGTGCATCTTATCACGTGACTCGTTGTGCATGACACCGCGGAGACTCACAGCATGTGGAGGCTCATGCTACTCTCCACGATCCACACACAACTCACCACACGCCCCATTGAGAGCGAGAACCAATCACGACCACGAGGAGGTTACCCCATGTGACTCTACCCTCCCTAGCAACCGGGCCAATTTGGTTGCTTAGGAGACCTGGCTGGAGTCACTCAGCACACCCTGGATTCAAACTCGGGACTCCAGGGGTGATAGTCAGCGTCAGTACTCGCTGAGATACCCAGGCCCCCACGTTTTAGATTTCAGATTTAAAATTCATGGTTGTATTTTTGTGGGATGTCAAGTCATAAATACGGTGATATATCTGTTTTTAATGTCAGAAATATGGTGGTATAATCTTTTTGAAATTCAATTGCTGAAAATAAAACAGATTTGTATAACACATATAGAATTCACTCATTAACACTTTCTATGAAGCCCATATTTATAATGCATTGTAAATATATAAATGCTTTATACTGCATTCATAATGTCTCATAATACACCTTATCATACGTAAATACTTCTCTAACTACAGTTATAATACGTTATAAGACTTCCCCTATTCATAGTTATACTTTAGAGTATAATGCATTATAACACAAGCAACATTCAATTTTAATTTAATTTAATTAGTTAATGGTATAAGTGTTGTATAGTGTATAGTGATGTGATCATATTATAAGTGTTCTTTGTCTGCTTTAATTAAAGTTACAAAAGCAATATCTTCTTATAAACTTGTAACATACAATACATCACAAGTCAAACTTATATAATAGAAGTTATTTATAAAATAAGATGCACAAACATTAAAGTTGATTGAATAGAGTTCAGTATAGAATCAGACTGATTGTTTTTATTCTTGTGTGTGTTTACACTCATATAGATTGGTCATGTGTGATTATAAACATATATATTTGAGAGAGAGAGTTTCTGATATATTTGAACCTTGTAACTTTACAAGTGTTTTTCATAATATCTCAAAATGTACATTGAATGTGTGTTATTTTGTATTTTGTGCATGTGTAATGTATATAACTTCCAGCATGACTCGTAATGTCTTATAACCACTTACAAATATCTTATAGATGTTTATATGAAGAAACTGCTTTTGTCACTTTACTTAAAGCATACCTATTAAATATATACAGTTGCAATCACAATTATTCAACCCCCCTGACCAGCAATACATTCTGGTGATGTGAATTAAAACACATCAACTAAAACCTCAGTAAACAGTCAACGTAAGTTTTTAAAACACATTTGAGTGATTTTGAGAACAAAGAGTTCAGTTTACCCCCAAAGTCAATCATTTGTGGAGCATCCTTTATCCTTAACAGCAAATAAATGTTTCAGGTAAGTGTTCTCAGGCTTCAGACACCTCTCTATTAGAATTTTTACACATTTCTCATGAGCAAAAGCTTCCAGCTCATTGACATTCTTTGGTTTCTGTGCTGCCACTGCTTCCTTGAAATCCCAACAAAGGTTTGCAATGGGATTTTAATGATGGACTGAAAGGGGCATTCAAGGACATTCCACGACCTATCCCTGAACCAGATTTTGGACAACTTGGATGTATCCTTGGTGTTATTGTCTTGCTGGAAAGTCCAGTGATCACCGAGCTTCAATTTACACACTGAAGGCATCACATTTTTCATGCCAAAATGGCCCGATACCTGAAAGGATCCATGGTGTCAGTCACATGGTCAGGACAACCGTTTCCTGCAGCCGCAAAACACCCCCATAACAGGACTGACCCACCTCCATGCTTGACTGTGGGGATGGTGTCGTTCTTGTCATCACCTTGTCATCTTACTCCAGATGTACTGCTGACCCATGGGTGTAAAACTCATTTTCAGTTTAGTGTCATACAGTGGTGTGAAAAAGTGTTTGCCCCCTTCCTGATTTCTTATTTTTTTGCATGTTTGTCGCACTTAAATGTTTCAGATCATCAAACAAGTTTCAATATTAGTCAAAGATAAGTAAACACAAAATGCAGTTTTTAAATGAAGGTTGTTATTATTAAGGGAAAACAAAATCCAAACCTACATGGCCCTGTGTGAAAAAGTGTTTGCCCCACCTGTTAAAACATAACTTAACTGTGGTTTATCACACCTGAGTTCAATTTCTCTAGCCACACCCAGGCCTGATTACTGCCACACCTGTTCTCAATCAAGAAATCACTTAAATAGGACCTGCCTGACAAAGTGAAGTAGACCAAAAGATCTTCAAAAGCTAGACATCATGCCGAGATCCAAAGAAATTCAGGAACAAATGAGAAAGAAAGTAATTGAGATCTATCAGTCTGGAAAAGGTTATAAAGCCATTTCTAAAGCTTTGGGACTCCAGAGAACCACAGTGAGAGCCATTATCCACAAATGGCGAAAACATGGAACAGTGGTGAACCTTCCCAGGAGTGGCCGGCCGACCAAAATTACCCCAAGAGCGCAGCGACGACTCATCCAAGAGGTCACAAAAGACCCCACAACAACATCCAAAGAACTGCAGGCCTCACTTGCCTCAGTTAAGGTCAGTGTTCATGACTCCACCATAAGAAAGAGACTGGGCAAAAATGGCCTGCATGGCAGAGTTCCAAGACGAAAACCACTGCTGAGCAAAAAGAACATTAAGGCTCGTCTCATGTTTGCCAGAAAACATCTTGATGATCTCCAAGACTTTTGGGAAAATACTCTGTGGACTGACGAGAACTTTTTGGAAGGTGTGTGTCCCATTACATCTGGCGTAAAAGTAACACCGCATTTCAGAAAAAGAACATCATACCAACAGTAAAATATGGTGGTGGTAGTGTGATGGTCTGGGGCTGTTTTGCTGCTTCAGGACCTGGAAGACTTGCTGTGATAAATGGAACCATGAATTCTGCTGTCTACCAAAAAATCCTGAAGGAGAATGTCCGGCCATCTGTTCGTGACCTCAAGCTGAAGCGAACTTGGGTTCTGCAGCAGGACAATGATCCAAAACACACCAGCAAGTCCACCTCTGAATGGCTGAAGAAAAACAAAATGAAGACTTTGGAGTGGCCTAGTCAAAGTCCTGACCTGAATCCTATTGAGATGCTGTGGCATGACCTTAAAAAGGCAGTTCATGCTCGAAAACCCTCCAATGTGGCTGAATTACAACAATTCTGCAAAGATGAGTGGGCCAAATTCCTCCACAGCGCTGTAAAAGACTCATTGCAAGTTATCGCAAACGCTTGATTGCAGTTGTTGCTGCTAAGGGTGGCCCAACCAGTTATTAGGTTTAGGGGGCAATCACTTTTTCACACAGGGCCATGTAGGTATGGATTTTGTTTTCCCTTAATAATAACAACCTTCATTTAAAAACTGCATTTTGTGTTTACTTGTGTTATCTTTGACTAATATTTAAACTTGTTTGATGATTTTTCACACCACTGTACATCTATAAAACCTTCTTCCAAGACTCCACAGTCTTTCCTAATTACTTCTTGAATATTCAAGTCAACATTTCCCTTGGTGAAGTTTTGCTTTCTTCCACACCCCAAGAAGGTTGCTGTTGTACCATATTTAAAAAATGTATGAATGGTGCTGCCAACACTGTCTATTGGAAATTGAAGTGCCTTAGAAATGTACTTTTAGCCATGACCTTTCTTGTGTAATGAAATAATCTCCTCGATTAGCTTTTGAGAAAGCTTATTTTTAATTGCATTTTTTGCATAGAAATACATTTTTGCTTACAACGCTAAACTTACATTTAAAACTTAAATATGTGCCATTGCAGATTGATGACTTAATTTTGTTTTAAAACAATTACTTGTGTAGCCTTACATATTTAAGAAACATGTGTGTGTATATTACAACTATTATAACTTCTGCAGATAAAATTGTGTTGCTTGTGTTATAATACATTATACTCTAAGGTATAACCATGAATAGGTACGTATCATAATGTATTATAATTGTGGTTAAAATTATTTATGAGAAGTTTTAACATATTATAAGTTGTATTATGAGACATTACTAATGCATTATAAATATGGGCTTCATAGAAAGTGTTACCATTCACTCTATTGATCTTGTAGGTAAGAGACGATAATAAGCGACAGCATCCGTGTCTGGTGGAGTTCTCTAAACTTCCTGAACAAGAGCGCAGCTACAATCTACAGATGTCTCAGGAGACGTTGAAGTAAGATTCCTGTGTGTGTGACGACCGATCTCCCAGATTCCAGACCACACATGGTGCGTGTGGAGTTAGAAGTAATTTAGTCATTATTTGGACAACGGAGCATATGTCTATTCAAAACCTCAAAACACTCTTAAACCCTTTAGAGAATCAGGCATTGATATTGATGAAATCCTCTTTGAATTATATCCTCTTTGAACATGTTTTTAGGAAGCCGCTGGTTATAAAATAATACTACATTTTGTTTAAGGGTGAATTTTGGAAGAGTAAGAGATAGTTCAATATTCATTGAACAATTCAATGCACAAAAGTATCAGAAAAATTATTCATTAAAAGCAGTAACGGTAAATTCATTTTTTTTATTTTTTATTAAGGACTATTCTGTATATATTGATGATATATTTGCTGGTATAATCAAAATGATAAAAAATACCCATGTCAATGTAATGTAGTAAATTTAATATACCATGAATATGAACAAATAAATAAAAAAACATTACAATAAGGTTCCATTAGTTAACATTAATTAATAACATTAGTTAATACGAACTAACAATGAATAATAATTTACAGCATTTATTAATCGTAATTAGCTCAGATGTGCCCAAGAGAAAAATAAATACGTGTCTAAATATTAATAACTACAGCTTTGATCAACACAAAATCGGTATCGTTTGAAAGCCTATAACCTCTATTTTCCAATGCATGTTGGCATTATGACCAAAACTGAACAAGTGCTTTGAAATTTGCAGACAAATCAGAAGTGTTTCGTTTTTATCATTTATGAAAAAAGTTGCGCTGTACATATTATTGCAATCAGTAAAAACATCAATCTCGTCAAATAGCCATGTGTCATATGTTGTTGGAAAGCTCTCAAAGTGTAGAATACAACCAGTCTATTTGTTTTACTCACAGACAAAAATATAGCGAGTAATAGCTAAGTATATGTCTTTGATAATTATGTTGGTGTTGCTTATATGCTGAGTTTTCGCATATAACTTCAGGAAAAATAATCGGAACATAAAATGTCACATACCATTATTTAGAGAAGGTGATTATCTTTCAAACGAGTCCACACACAAGATAATCAGATGTATAGATCATTAGATAATCCACATGAAGCCCAATGTTACATATGGCCACCAGCAGGTGGCGCCAAATACATGACACAGACTCAATGATGACTCAAATGGCACAGAATGATACTCATTCTGTTAATTAAATTAATTACAAAATTATATTTATTATATTATATTATATTATAGAGTTATAAGCCTTTCATTTCGGGTATGCCACTGAAACAGGAAATCTTTAAAAACACCTTCAGAGCTTAAAGGGTTAATGTTAATATCAACATATACTAATACATTTTTAAAATAAATAGTTGTATTAGTTGATATTAGTTAATTTACTATGATCTAACATGAACTAATAATGAACAATTGCATTTTTATTAACTACTATTAACTAAGATTAATAATTGCTGTAAGAAATATATATTATTCATTGTTAGTTCGTGATACCTTATGTATTAACTAATGTTAACAAATGGAACCTTACTGTAAGAAAATTACAGGTCAAATACTCACTGTATGTGAAAAATTGCTACATTTCTTTCATAAGTGAAAGTGACTAGCCGTGACCTTTTTGTCTGACTGTGTAGCTATTTTTTTCCATGCCAGATCTGTTGTTTTGATACAGTTCACAGTATCAGCTATTTTTATATTACTATATTTAATCAATATTAGATATTATTTAGTTGTTGTAAACTAACGTTGCTGAGGGTTAAGGACATTTTTTCCACTGTGAATGAACCTCACATTGATTAGTACTCGTCTCTCTCTCTCTCTCTCTCTTTTCTGTCTCTCCACACTATCAGAAGTGTTCTTCAGGAGCTCTTTTAATGAGTCTTTCCATTTAATTAGAATTTTAGAATTCTATGGTGTCAGCGCACATGTGTATGTGTCCCTGAAGTGGAATTGTGTCTTAATTAAATGTTCTGTGTTGTTATGTAGGATGTTCTCACTCAGGTTCTGCACTAAGGAATATTACAGGTTATTTTCAACCTAATGTCTGTCAGCAAACAGGGAACATGTTACTCTATATTCAAATTTTCAACTAATGTCATGACCAGTGTAAAAACAGAAACTTGCACTGAAAAAAAAAAAAAAAAAAAATAAAGTTTATATATAGTATGTTTCTAGCATGTATTTTCTGTGTATATATATTTATAGGATTATAGTTGTTTTTTTGGGGGGGGATTTTTCCCCTTTTTCTCCCAATTTGGAATGCCCAATTCCCAATGCGCTCTAAGTCCTCGTGGTCGCATAGTGATTCGCCTCAGTCCGGGTGGCGGAGGACGAATCCCAGTTGCCTCCGCGCTGAGACAGTCAACCTGCGCATCTTATCAGGTGGCTTGTTGAGCGTGTTGCCACGGAGACATAGCGCGTGTGGAGGCTTCATGCCATCCACCACGGCAACCACGCTCAATTCACCATGCGCACCACCGAGAACAAACCACATTATAGCGACCACGAGGAGGTTACCCCATGTGACTCTACCCTCCCTAGCAACCGGGCCAATTTGGTTGCTTAGGAGACCTGGCTGGAGTCACTCAGCACGCCCTGGGATTTGAACTAGCGAACTAGCGAACTCCAGGGGTGGTAGCCTGCGTATTTTACCACTGAACTACCCAGGCCCCCCCTAGGATTATAGTTTTGATGACTTTTTTTGGCCTCATGGGAGGTCCGGTCCTCTGGGGGCGTTTATCAGTCATAATAATCAAATCTATCGTCAAGTTCCTCTTTGCATTAAAACGTTTATCTAGACTTGGAGTATATCAGTTGGTTCTCGATTATATGGGTTGGTACGCATCTGTACCACGATTCATCTGATTTTGAAGTCTAGCGGTGCATCTGAAGTATCTGGTTTAGCAGCGTCAAATAGACAGGTGAAGTCACAACCTCAGCTAATGCACCTGCATGACTCTGTAGATGGATACGTCTCAATGGACAGAGCAGCGCGAGCGCAAAGCAGGTGCGTTTTGACTCAAAGACTGGTCTCGAGCTCTTAAACACGCATGGAGAACCAGTGAGAAGCAAGGCGCGAGAAGCGGAAACCATTTAAATTCGGCACAGAATTCTACATCACCACCCTTGAATTTCTATAGTAACACTAACTGTACTTTAGGCAGAAATAGATTGATAATAAATATCATCATATCACTACTCTATTAAATTTGTCATAGGCTACATTAGGGGAGTGAGGGAATATAATTTATTTTTGTTAAAACTTATAAATATTGGGGGCCTGGGTAGCTTAGCGAGTATTGACGCTGACTACCACCCCTGGAGTTCACGAGTTCGAATCCAGGGCGTGCTGAGTGACTCCAGCCAGGTCTCCTAAGCAACCAAATTGGCCCGGTTGCTAGGGAGGATAGAGTCACATCAGGTAACCTCCTTGTGGTCGCTATAATCTGGTTCTCGCTCTCGGTGGGGCACGTGGTGACTTGTGCGTGGATGCCGCGGTGGATGGCATGAAGCCTCCACACGCGCTGCGTCTCCGCGGTAACGCGCTTAACGAGTCACGTGATAAAATGCGCGGATTGGCGGTCTCAGACGCGGAGGCAACTGAGATTCATCATCCGCCACCCAGATTGAGGTGAGTCACTATGCCGCCACGAGGACTTAGAGTGCATTGGGAATTGGGCATTCCACATTGGGGAGAAAATATTGATATATAATTATAATTTATTATAGAATTGTGGTGGGAGGGGGGGTGATTTCCGTGAAGTGCTTCTACTGTCACAGAGCCAACAAAAGTGCAACAAAAATGAAAAGTTATTTCATTGAAACCTGTTTGAGTGTAAAGAGTCGGGTCTATAGTTTCGTTTGATATGCTGCTTTATAAAGCATTAATTCATTCATTCAATCAATCATTTTTCGCATGCCAGCGCGCTGATAAACATGATGTCCACATACGTGGACATTGGCACCGCATTTCCTCAAAAGTAGAAAAAACATGTTATTTTGAATAACTTTCAACTCTTACACATCTGTGGGTCATTTCACTTCATTTTAATACACATTTTGTTATATATATATATATATATATATATATATTATCACTGTATAATACGGTTCTGTTCATTAACATTAGTAAATGCATTCCTATATTTACTGTGCATTATCACATTGAGAATTAATGGATGCATCCAAAAACTGATAAATGTTGCTTTCAGAGGCTTTATATGGAGTTAGGATGAAAATAAGGTGCATTTCAAACTGTTCTGAGACCAGTGCAGACAGACAGCACACTGGAGGTTAAGTCGTTCACTAAATAGGGAGCAAGGGAGCATCCTATAGCTCTCTATGCAGTTAAGTGTATTCACTCCTAAAATCTGATCAAAAGTTCAGTTTCAGGCTGCAGATGATGTTTGGATCACTCAACATGTTTGACAGACATGTGACAATGATAATCAGTACATAGATTCAGAATTTATAATGTATCATTTTATTTTAACATGGTTGGCAGTGATTGGATGATGCTGGACATTACTTTGAATCTGAATTAATTATGCTAATTTCTGATGTAATGTCTGTGACATCTCAAAAACATGAATAATCAACACTCCTGGAAACATAATAAATAATTCGATGAAAAAAATCACACTTTCTATAGCTTGCCAATATTTAACATTTCACAACGTAGTCCCGCTGTCCACATATGTCGACATAAATTAGTTTTTTGCTTGTTTATTATGTTCTAATTGTTACAAATGAAAAAGGGAAATTGAAAATGCACACAGCAGTCACGCTCGGGTCTCATGAGGTCAAGTGTTCTGTTTGTTTATTCACACTAAGAAATGGGTCAAAATTATTGTCTGTGGTATTTGAAATTGAAAGTAAACTAGAATATTTCCTTTATAATAGTTAGTCAAGTCAAAACAAATTATGGTTTGTTCATCCAGGTGTTTGTTATTGTTATGTGAGTGTGAATGTAAATGCGATAAATCCTATATAATGTCTGTACGCAAATGTGCATATTTTCTAATAATAAAGTCACACATCTTTAACTGAACAACAGATCTAACATAATTTTTTTGTGATGTCTGCTGTGCAGAACTCTACTGGCTCTCGGCTGTCATGTCGGTGTGGCAGATGAACGAGCGGCCGAGAAAGTCAAAAATCTGAAACTTTCTGCCAAGTGAGTTTGTAAATTTGTATTCCTAATATTTAAACATGATTTGTATGTCTGTCCGGCTGGAAACATGAGAATATGTTTCATTGTATGTTTTGAATGTAACTACATTTACCAGTGAGACTACCAGCTTCACTAGAGTTTATGCACGTCCACCAGATAGACGAGTCGAGATCCAAACCAGCATAAACAAATGCACATTTTGTTTCGAATGGTGGAAATTCTTTCTTCATTGAGATTCCTGTTGCATTCTTTGTGGTGTCTCCTCTGCTGGTTACTAAACATGTCCTCTCATGTCAGATACGAGCTCTCCAGCAGTTATAAACCTGCACCGATGGATCTGAACCACATCAAACTGGCATCTGCTCAAGAGGCCATGGTGGACAAACTGGCTGAGAACGCTCATAATGTTTGGGCTAGAGATCGCATCCGTCAGGGCTGGACCTACGGGATACAGCAGGTGCTCAATAAATCTCATACAAAACTAATAATTTCACTGAATTAGAAAAACTAGCTTTATGGTTGTATCACCAGTATGGTATATAATATATTTGCCAAGAATGACCCGTGCGGCCCCTGCACGACTACAACTGTCATATAGATTCACACAATGCTTTACGGACTCTCGCTCTGAAACTGTTCTGAAACGGTGAGCGCGGTCTGACAAAAGCATCCAACATAGAGTTCAATACAAGTTAAGTACAAAGTTACAAAGTTTCACTAGAATCAGAATAGTAGTATTCAAGAGAGAGTAAAGTGCAACAAGACATTTATTTGTATTTTTAGTGACTGGTTAAGTGCTCATGGAGAAGATGTGTTTTTAGACATTTTTGAAGACAGAAAGTGAGTCAGCTTCATGGATGGAGTTGGGAAGGTCATTCCACCAACGTGGTACGATGAAACCGAAAGTCTGGGAAAGTGTTTTGGTGCCTCTTTGTGTTGATACAACAAGGCGCCGCTCATTAGCCGACTGCAGGCTTCAAGTGGGCGCGTAGCTCTGCATAAATTATTTTAGGTATGCAGGAGCAGACCCAGTGACTGTTCTGTATGCCAGCATCAGAGCCTTGAATTTGATACATGCATCAACTGGCAGCAGGTGAAGAGAGACAAGAAGTGGTGTAACATGCGCTCTCTCTGGTTCATTAAAGACCAGACGTGCTGCTGCCCTTCCGGCCCTGCCTGCTGGCAGGCCTTCCCCGCCTTCCACGACCTGGGAGGGAGACAAGGGGAGGGAAAAACAAAACAACAAAAAGAGGAGAGGGAAAGGCCAACGCGGAGCAACAGTGAGAGAGAGAGAGAGAGAGAGGAAAAATTTACTCGCCGGTTCCCAGACACTCCGTCGCCTGGTCCTCGATCACTCCTCCACCCTCTGGTGGACAACAGCCGCTCCTCCCTGGGCGGATCGGAGCCAGTCCTCCGACCCCTGGTGGACGGAACTCCCCTCCGCATTTCGGCGGCCGGTAGGGAACTCCTCCGCCCCTGGCAGCGGCTCTACCACTCCGGGCGGTCGGCAGTGAGCTCCTCCTCCCCTCGTGGATGGTGGCCGTTCTTCCGACCCCGCCACGTTCGTCGTCCGGTAGGGAACTCCTCCGACCCTGGCAGCGGCCCCAACCCTCCAGGCGGCCGGCATTGAGCCCATCCTCTCCTCGCAGACAGCGGCTGTTCCTCCACATCCAGGCGGCCAATAGCAACTCCTATGTCCCTCTGCAGATGGCCGCGGCTGCTCGTTTGGGGTGGATGTTAGTGGCAAGGACTCTACGACGGCGCATACCTCCTCCTTCCCAGGTTTTCAGGGTTCAATGGAAAGGAGGAGGTGGGAACTGGACGAAGCATCAAAGTAATGTTTTTAATAAACTTAAACACAAAGACACACAAACGTAAATGCATACAGGACAGCTGCCTGTAGCTCTCTCTCTCCCGAACTGCCACATCTCGTTGCACTTATTCCTCTCCTCAGCTGTTTAGCCCGATTTGGGGCCGGGTGTGCATAGTCATATTTGCTGCTACTGAGGTTGAGGTATGGGTTAGGTTAGGTTTGGGGTTAACAGTGTAACTATAGATGTAATTTAATGCAGTTACTTTGAATGTTTGCACAATGCAAAGCAACAATACATATGTACATAATAACAGGGCCCTCGTGCGTCCTGGAAAACCTGGAATTTTGCTATGCAGTTTTCCAATAATTTTGTACAAAACATGGTTACGATCGGGACTCGGAATAGGTGTCAAATACAAAAATGTTTTATTTTATTCACCCCCGGCTGCTGCATGTTGTCATAAACGAAGCCCTGTCACGTACATTCTCTGCTCATGTGCTGTCATCTCTGCTTTCCTCAGAGGAAATAGTTTAAGTGTTGATATAATGCAAAATCTGATGTTAACTACAAAAATATTTGAGTTGTAAACTTAAGACAATGAAAATGGTCGGACCACAGAGTTTTTTCAAATGAATTCACACCCGGTGGTGATAGTGTGGTGATGCGGACTTTACCACATGTAGGACCCGATGATTCTGTGATGTGGAAAACACGGATGGCAATAACGGAATTTAGTTATAAAAATGGCATTAGCTACAAAATGCGGAATGTCACGGAATGGACATCCTGTATTTGGGATGAAAATTAATATTTGAATGCACGTAGGCGCCTGGGTAGCTCAGCGAGTATTGACGCTGACTACCACCACTGGAGTCGCGAGTTCGATTCCAGGTCATGCTGAGTGACTCCAGCCAGGTCTCCTAAGCAACCAAATTGGCCCATTTGCTAGGGAGGGTAGAGTCACATGGGGTAACCTCCTTGTGGTCACGATTAGTGGATCTCGTTCTTGGTGGGGTGCGTGGTAAGTTGTGCGTGGATCGCAGAGAGTAGCATGAGCCTCCACATGCTGTGAATCTCTATCAGTTGCCTCCGCTTCTGAGACTGTCAATCCGTGCGTCTTATCACACGACTCACTGTGCATGACACCGCGGAGACTTGTGGAGGCTCATGCTACTCTCCGTGATCCACACACAACTTACCACACGCCCCATTGAGAGCAAGAAACCCTATGTGACTCTACCCTCCCTAGCAACCGGGCCAATTTGGTTGCTTAGACCTGGCTGGAGTCACTCATCACACTCTGGATTCGAACTCGCGACTCCAGGGGTGGTAGTCAGCGTCAATACCCGCTGAGCTACCCAGGCCCCCTATAAGTGATTTTAAAATCATGTTAACACACATATTGTTTATGTCGTGTGTCTATACTTTTGAAACAGTGAGTATTTTCACATTACAGATTGACCCCATTGACTTCCATTGTAACTGTCTCACTGTAACACAGATTTTAGCATTATTTTAAATAAAAATGAATCTTTTACAAAGATTTCTGCTCACAGGAAGTTCTCTCTCTCTCTGTAGGACATTAAGAGCAGGAGGAATCCTCGTCTGGTTCCTTACGCTCTTCTGGATGAGAGAACGAAGAAATCAAACAAGGACAGTCTGCGGGAAGCCGTGAGGACGTTATTGGGTTATGGCTACAATCTAGAAGCCCCCGATCAAGATCACGGTACAATAATTCTAACATGTCTAACCTCATATATTAGTGAGGGTCCAGTTCCTGAATACTGAAAAGAGTGCAACGGTCTGGTTCCGGAAGTAATAATCCCATTCATTTACTCCATAGGGGAATTGATTAGTAACGATAACTTATAAACCTTTAAAGACAGACCTACCATGAGCTACGAGGTTGTAAATCGATGGTAAATACTTCTGTTGAAGACATCTGTTTGTGTTATTTCAACTTTATTTTATAGAAATCATGTTCAATATCAGAATTCCTGAAAAACTACATTTCCCATGATCCTTAAGAGAGATCCACCAATCAGTGAATCACATCAAAAGAGCTCTGCAGCTCCGCCCACTCCCATGATGCACTGTGAATGACGCAATCGATTCGCTCTCCCTACGCTCTCAAACTATTGATATATTTGTATAGATACTCATAATCAACAAAATCAATATATTTCCATTGTTTTTAATTCGATTACATAATTTGCAATGCTTCATGGGATTGTAGTTCATTACCTCATGAAAGACAGTAAGTACACAGTCTTGTATCTTAGTCTTTTTGTCTGATTTCAGAGTTGAATCAAATGAGTGAATCAAAGTTTTTAATGCTGTGATTCACCTTGGAGCTGGTTGCTTTGGTTCATGACTTCACTATGGAAAAAATGAATGGGAAAAATCTTGTGTACATCTCATCATACATATTTTCCATCAGCCATTATGATTAGAAAGTCATGTCAGTTGTTTACTAACTAATCAATATTTCCTCCCTTGTGTCTGTTTTGTCCAGCAGATCGGTCAGACATCAATAATCTCTCCGCTGAGCGCTTCCGGATTTACAGAGCGGAGAAGACGTACAGCGTGAACGGAGGAAAGTGGTACTTTGAGTTTGAGGTGGTGACGTCGGGCGAGATGCGGGTGGGCTGGGCGAGACCTGGGTGCCTGCCGGACCAGGAGCTGGGATCAGACGAACAGGCCTTCGTCTTTGATGGATTCAAGGTGAACAGGCCGGTAAAATGAAGAAATCTTTGCCAAATATGTTTTGAATAAATCTGAAAACTAATGCGCGCGTGCTGTGTGTTAGGCTCAGCGCTGGCACCAGGGTAACGAGCACTTTGGCCGTTCGTGGCAGTGTGGTGATGTCGTGGGCTGTATGGTGGACATGAATGAACGCACTATGATGTTCACGCTCAACGGCGAAGTGCTGCTCGATGACTCAGGCTCTGAACTCGCCTTCAAAGACTTTGAGGTTTGGGAAGGTGAGTAATCAGATTAAAAAGTACTTGTTATTACATTTTTAAATGTGACTAATCAGTTCTGTGGATGGAAACACCTTGTTGATGACAGAGGACAACAGAGAATGGCCAGACTGGTTTGAACTGACAAAGTCTACGGTAACTCAGATAACCACTCTGTACAATTGTGGTGAGAAGAATATCATCTCTGAATGCTGTTCTGAGATGCGGGTTGGCGCTGTTTTGGCAGCACGAGGGGGACCTACACAATATTAGGCAGGTGCTTTTAATGTTGTGGCTGACCGGTGTATTTATAGCTGGTAAATTTGCCCAATTTAGTCAACATTGACTGGTGTGTTAAAAGACTATTTTTTGACCCTGTATGAGATGAGAGATCAGAGCTAACAGCTTTATTAAAAAACTGTAAATGTGAAAAAGATGGAGAGCTGCAGTTTACTTTTTATTTTAAAGAGAGACTAAATAAAAAGAGAAATATTAAAGATACAAGCATCCTATGAGCCCTATTTGTGGCTACATATCACTACATATCACAAGTGTGTGTGTGTTGTGCGTGTGAGTGTTTGTGTGATTGTTTGTGTTTGTTTGTTTGTGTGTGTACACATTAAAGAGAATGAAGCTGAATGACTGCAGCTAAGCAGACTTGCACCTACACAGCTGATACTGCAAACACACACACACACACACACACACACACACACACATGCACACATTTGTTCTACCAGCTGTTGTGTCTCAATTATGTCTCCTATAAAGTGTGTGTGTGTGTGTGTACGTACGTAGCAGGTAAACAGCAGGTAAATGTGCTGCTTTATCATATTGTCATTACAGTTCTCCACAAAAACACAAATAAACTGCACAAACAATACTGCAGTGAAATACACTCGAGATGAGCGCCATCTGTTGTGCTGAATCATGAACTACACTGCTGAACTCCTACACTAACTGTATGAAATATTTGTCTCTTCAAATGTACCATTCTAGAAATTACATGATTTTAACAGGAGGACATGAGCAATTGTCTGTGAGCATGTTTAGACAATAGAATAGAATAGAATAGAATAGAATAGAATAGAGAACTTATATAAGTGTTTCTTCTACTTTGGGCACTTTTAGCACTGTGGACTTCAAGGCAAAACATTTTTCACAATTTATTTATTTATTTATTTATTTATTTTTTTTTACATTTATCTACTTGCCATTTTTGAATAATTGTTATTTTTTAAAGTCCTGAAAATTCCCACCACAGTGTCATTTCCAGCACATCTCAAATTCTGTATTGTGTTGGAAATGACGCTGATGGAAATTACATTTTTAACCTTTTTCAAATAAAATGACTGAAAGTTAATTTCATAACTAACATTTTATATATACTAAATAAATGTAATAATAATCAATTAAATGATAATTTAATAAATAATAAATTAAATAATATTTTATTTTATATCTTTAATATTAAATAATATTATTAGTTAATTATTAATAATATTTAATATATTATTTAATATCTAAATTAAATAATATTGTCACACTTTTTTGTATCATTTGGCAAAATTACAGTTTTATTGGAAATGACGGCCAATAAAAAGCTATATATCCTATTATTTTTCTTTGTTTTGTCTCATATTTCATCTCAAGTACGCTCTTCACTGACATTTTTTTCACTTGGTTAACAAGTACACTAAATTTTGAACAAATGTTATTAGGGGCACAATTTATAAGAATCATTTTCACACAGTAAATATTGAAATAGTTTATATTTATTTCACTCTGTTTAGATGGTCATAGTTTTAAACATGTACTAATTTTTATAATGTATTTTCATAGTTTAATATTGACAGTCTGGGTCTGAAGACTAAAACAGTCAAATCTATAAAAGACATTTAAAAAGTACCAAAAATAAATGATAAAGGTCTGGTAAAAAAAAGTGTACAAGTCAGTTTTAATGAGACCTTCATAATGAAAATAATTTTTTTTTGTTTTAATAAAAAATCAGTCTGTGGACATGAAAGGAACAACTTTGTACGACATAAAATATAGTAATAAATACAGTCGGGTCCAAAAGTCTGTGGATTTTTTTGTTTTTTGTTTTTTATTTAAAGTTAATAAACATAAAGATTTCAGATTCTGAAATCTTCAAAACAATGGAAAGTTATGACATAACACGAAGAATAAATATTTCATATTCTTCACTGTTTCTAGGTCACTAATCAAATATAAGTAAATTAGCAAAACATATTAAGACATTCTCAAACTCATGTTACTTTTCCAATTCAACTTTTTACTCGTTTTGTTTTGCTGATGATATGTAATGATGAAAACTGTATTACATAGAAGCATTTTCACAAGAGTGTTCAATAATCAATACACAAACTGCAGTACTATGTAGACTGGATTATAAAAGATGTTCTAAAGGTGTTTTTCTGCTGTATTTCAGGTTTCATCCCCGTGTGTAGTCTGGGCGTGTGTCAGGTCGGGCGTATGAACTTCGGTAAGGACGTGAGCACTCTGAAGTATTTCACCATCTGCGGTCTGCAAGAGGGGTACGAACCCTTCGCCGTCAACATGAACCGAGAGCTGACCATGTGGATCAGTAAACGACTGCCGCAGTTTATTCCCGTGCCACCCAACCACGAGCACATAGAGGTCAGAGGTCACACGACACGTTTCCTTTGAGATGAGCAGCACAGTACGGGATGTTTACATGATATTGTGTGTTACAGGTCACACGGATCGATGGGACAGTGGAGAGCCCTCCGTGCCTAAAGGTCACCCAGAGGTCATTCGGGTCACAGAACAGCAGCACAGACATCATGTTCTTTCGACTGAGCATGCCCATCGAGTGCTCAGAGGCGTTCGTCAGATCTCCCAGCGGGATGTTAGCGACCAACGGCAGTTTCTTCTCTCCAAAGAAGGATCTGGATGATTTTGAGACGGTGTCAGACTTTGAGGTTCTGATGAAGAGTTCACACAGTCACATGAGTGCAAACGGGCCGGAGAGAGAACGAGACGAATTCAACAACCATAAAGATCATAATCAAGAGAAACCATCGAAAATCAAACAAAGGTGTTTTAGAAACATAGACTGCTCACTTGACTTTCAATCACTTTAAAGGAATAGTTCACCAAATAAGATGTTAAACAAGAATGTTAGCATCAGTCACCATTCACTTTCATTGTATAGAAAAAAAGATGCAAAGTGAATGGAGACTGAGGCTAACATTCTGCTAAACATCTTCTTTTGTGTTCCACTGAAGAACCAAAGTCATATGAGTTTTGATTTTAGATTTCGTGGCACTTTTTCTTGATTATTGCAGCCCAAAATGAATTTGCTGCAGTTTTTTGCATTTGTGTAATTTGTGTCAGTGACAGTATACATACCTAACCTTAACCTGTAAATAGTTTAGTGCATAATAACTGAATATGCAGTTAGCAAGGACAAAATTATTAATACACACAAAAAGACCATACATTTAAGAGGTGAATCCTGTGATATTTCTAATATATCAAAGGAAGACCTTTAATTTATTTTTAATTAAAAATTTCTGCCTTAGACGATGCAAGTAAACTTGTTTTGTGGTGAACATGTTTCATATGTTTTTCTCTCTCTATATATGTTTGTTTGTTTGTTTAGGTTCATGTTGAAGAGAACGAAGCCAGACATGAACAGCAGTAACTCCAGCGCTCGTTTATCAGAGGAAGTTTTGGCTGATGAGAGAGATGATTGTGAGAATCTCATACAAACATCAACGGTGAGAGAATCCAACACTAAAAAGGTGAAATGTGTGTTTTCTGCGGCTCAAACAAAGTTGCCAATTAAGTATTTTTCAAGCCAGTTTCCCCAAACACTTCTACACCCTTTCCCCTTTCTGCCATTGGTGAGACAAACAGATAGTCCCGCCCAAACTCACTCCATTGGTTGAATCATTGTTAACATTTTGAGCTGCTAAAACAAACAGAGAAATGTTTTGAAAGTTTCACAGAGCCACAGTGTTTAACCAATGGATTACTGAAAGTTGCCTCTGGATTTTAAGCTGGGATGCAAAAGTATTTTTATGGGCAAAAAATAGCACACTTCACCTTTAAATATCACAAGAAACCAAAACATCCATTGTCGTGACTTCCTCCCCCTCTGTGAAAGATCACTCTCAAAGTCTTTGGTTTTGATGCCAGAAGATAGACTTTATTATCAGAGATAAAAAAGCTGAGTTGCTCTGCAGAGCAACTCCAGCAACTGGGTTTCTTCCTGCTTATATATGATCTACCAAGTCGTGGCTAATACATGTCACTATTATCTATCATTTTGTTCTGTGACTCAATTTACCATATGTGAGCAGTTTACAATATGTGAGCACATTCCATTCCTACACAGGCCTCTACACAGACACACACAGTAAGATACATGCTTGACCATCAGAAATAATTGTAGAATAAAATGGCTATATTTACATTGATTATACTTGATTAATTTATATTCAACTTGATAAAAATATTCCACACCATTCAAACTTAGCAGTGGCAAACTAATGTCAAATGTCACCAGTGTTGTCTGTGAACTGAACTTTGAATCTTTCTCTGTCTGTTTGTGTGTCAGTATTTCTACTCGGTGAGGATATTCCCTGGTCAGGAGCCGTCCAGCGTTTGGGTCGGGTGGGTGACCTCTGACTTTCATCAGCACGATCCAGCCTTTGAACTCAACATGGTCAGAGTAGTCACCGTTACCCTGGGAGACGAGAAGGGCAAAGTTCATGAGAGGTCAGTGACGCAACAGTGAAAATAGTTTATGCAGTTTTTGAATAGAATAGAATAGGATAGAAAAAAATTGAAATATAGCTGCAAGCAGCGATGACGGGCCCAAACACCATGGGTCCATTTCCACCCGGTGGCTTTCATAAAACAATGCAAGGTGGACACATGCATTTGGCATTTGACATTATTCTAAACAATTTTGAAGCAATTTGGGTAAATATAAGAGGACTATTTTAAAGTCTGTTATAAGAGCCACACTTCCTGCTGCCAGATGGTGACACTATGGCCGTGACCCAAAATTGTTACATCCATGTGATTAGCCCCAAAGACTAAACATACAGCTAAATTTTGATCTATATCACACATTGCACACAGAAGATACGAGAGACTTCCTGTTTCCTATTTTTTGCCATTAATTTAATGCCTCGCCACGGCATCACCGTTCGATATATCAAAAATCTGTTCACAATTTAGCATCTTCAATGTATTTGCATAATATTGTCTTAATGTGGTGACAGTGAATCCCCTAGGAGGAGTATTGAAAAGTTTAGGGCCTGCAATTTTCAAAAAATGCACATTCAATCCAAAATGGCTGACTTCCCGTTGGGTGGAGCTAATGACTGCAATTTTGAAAGTTGTCTGGCTTGATGAGAACAAAATATGTAGCAAGTCTGGTGACCGTAAAAGAAACTAACCCCACACTTTTGTCAAAAAGTGGTGCTACAGAGCTCCCCAGCCACGCCCATGTGTTAACTTTTTCCTAGGCCTAATGGCCGACAACTCTGATGTGTGTGCAAAATATCATGAAAATTCAAGCATGCCGAGTACCTCAAAAACATGTGAATATACATAAAAAGGAATAATGACATTTAATGTGTTGCCATGGCAACAATATTTAAGATATCAAGAATCCCTTCAGAATTTTAAATCTGCACTGTCTTGACATTATTCTAAAAAATGTGAAGCAATTCAGGTAAAAATAAGAGGGATATTTCAAAGTCTGTTAAACATGCCGCACTTCCTTCCGCCAGTTGGTGGCGCTATGAACGTGACCCACAATAGCCACATCACTGTGATCAGGCCGCAAGGCCAAACATTTGGCTCAATTTGGATGTAAATCACACGGTGCACGCAGAAGATATGAGACACTTCCTTTTTCTCATTTTTTTATATTAATTTGTGTCACCCTGGCAACACCGTTCAGTATATCAAAAATCTGTTCGCAATTTAGCATGGTCAACGTCTTGGCATGATGTTGCCCACTTTCAGTGCTTGGGCTCTAAAAAAATAGATTAGAATAAAGTAGAATAGGACAGAATAGAATCGGTCAGAAACGAATAGGTCAGAATATAGCAAAATAAAATATATTGAATAGTACAGAATAGAATAGAATTTTAAAGAGATTAAAATAGAATAAAATTGTATAGAATAGAATAGAATAACATAACACTGAATTAAATTGAATCGAATAGAATAGAACAGGACAGAATAAAATACATTTGAACAGAGCAGAATAGGACAGAATTTAATAAAAAAGAATAGAATAGGACAGAATAGAATTTAATAGAATAGAATGGAATTGAATAGGACAGGATAGAGTAGAATAAAATTTAATTGAATAGAATAAAGTAGAATTTAATTGAACAGAATAGAATAGGACAGAATAAAATAAAATAGAAAATAATAGAATAGAATAGGACAGGATAGAGTAGAATAAAATTTAATTGAATAGAATAAAGTAGAATTTAATTGAACAGAATAGAATAGGACAGAATAAAATAAAATAGAAAATAATAGAATAGAATAGGGCAGAATATAATACAGTAGAATAGGAAAGAATAGGATAGAATAGATTGGAACTGAATAGAATATGGCAGAATAAAATTTAATAGGACAGAAAAGAAAATAATAAAATAGAATTGAATAGAATTGAATAGGACAGAATATAATAAAATAGAATTGAATAGAATACAATATAACAGAATAGAATAGAATCTTTATTGCCCCATATCAAGCCGGGTCATTGGAAGTTTTGCTAGGAATAATTCAAGATAAGTAAACAGTCAGTAATAAATGAGACAACAATAGAACACAAATGAAAAAAAAAAAGAATCAAGTAAACATTCAGAAATTGAGAAAGTCATGAAATATAACATAATACTACTTGGTCTTCACTGTATAGTATGATCATCAAACATTGATATTTTTAAAGCTATTAAAGTCATCCAGTCGAAAGCAGTGATTGGTTTTGTGTTCTTTTTGTTGTTTGATTAATATTAACAACAGACAGGCTGCATTTAAACTTTTAAAACTCTATTTAAAAAAAAAAGGCTGATATTTTGATACAAATCTGCTTTTTATCCCACTGTTTACATTCACTTTAGACATAAATGCCAAGACGGGCATTTTCACAGAATTTTAAAGTGTATTTCACGTTAGGCACATTTCCGTGAGCGCACACACATAAGTCTCCTGTCAGTCAGTAAAACAGCATGTGAAAGCTGAAATTAGGAAATAAAAAGTGATCTTTAAGATTCTCATTAATGGTGTAGTTTATCAATCTACTCTCTTTCCCTTTTGAACTATTCACGAGATCAACCAGTGGTTGTCTTGTGATCAGTGTAATATAGAATATGCCATTTCACTCTTTAATTAAGTACAGGAGATGTTTTGCCTTCAGTTACAGTGTGTGTTTGTGTTGTTTTTCAGTATTAAACGCAGTAACTGCTACATGGTTTGGGGGGGTGAGAGCAGCAGTCCCAGTCAGGGTCGCAATAATAACGGACTGGAAATCGGATGTTTGGTGGATACAGCCAACGGCCTCCTCACGTTCACATCCAATGGCAAAGAGCTTAGTACATACTATCAGGTAACAAGTATTCATACTTCTGCTGTAATGGAGTGAATTCACTCAGTCTGATCATCATCTCTGTCAATCTATCTGTGCAGGTGGAGCCCAGCACGAAACTTTTCCCCGCAGTGTTTGCACAGGCCACAAGTCCAAACGTCTTCCAGTTCGAACTGGGACGCATCAAGGTGAGTTCGTTGAAGCTATTTTTATTTTTGTGCCGGTAGCACAAACAGAGCGAATGTGACGTAAGTTAAGCTCTCTCTGCCCCTGAGATAAAGTATGCAAAGATTACTTTATGTGTGTGTCTATGTGTAGAGCGTGATGCCTCTTTCCGCTGGGCTGTTTAAAAGCGAGCGGAAGAACGCCATCCCTCAGTGTCCGCCGCGGTTACATGTGCAGTTCCTCACGCCTGTGTTATGGAGTCGTGTGCCCAATCAGTTCCTGAGGTCAGAGGTCACCAGGGTCAGTGAGAGACTCGGCTGGATGGTTCAGAGTTCAGAACCCCTGCAGTTCATGACCTTACATATACCTGAAGAGAACAGGTAAATCACACAAACATTTACTTACTTTAGCTATCCTAATAAGGACATACTGTCTTTTATTTTTTTATATGAAGCTAATTATAATGACAACAGACTAAACCAAACCCTAAAAGAACCCTTTAAGCAAACATTATTAACTTTATCTTGAAGTTAGGAAGACATTTTGTTGTCATTTGAGAAGAAAAGCATGAAAAAGGAAATGACATCACAGAGATGACCCCTGTCCTATCAGATAGTTTGACGTTTTCATGACACAGCAAGGTTTGTTCAGGTTGTCAAATGGTGAAACACACCAAACGTCATGATATTTATTATTAAAAGTTCTTGAAAAATATATTTTAACTTGATAAATGTTAAAAAAAAAAATTAAAAAAAAAAAACACAATATAAAATACTGTATATTCAAGTCAGATCTATTATTACTATTCACTGGATGGTTTCACCACTTGATATTTTGATTCATTAAATCAAAACATTATTTTTAAATGTTTTAATTTTTCTAAAATAATGATTTAAAAGACTCTAAAATATATTCAAGAAAAATATATTATTACTTTTCACTTGGTAGCTACACCACTTGACATTTTTTGAGTCATTAAATAAAAACTTTGGTTAAATGTTTAATTTTTTAAAAATAATGATTTCAGATATACTCAAATATATTCAAGGAAAATACAGTATATTATTGCTGTTTTATTACTATTAGTTTGATGGATACACAACTTGAATTTTTTTAGTTATTAAATCAAAACCTTTAGTTAAATGTTTAATTGTTTTTCTTTTTTTAGATTTGTGAATGATTTTGCTTTGTCATCATTATCTCGGACATTCTTATTTGTCATTGACTTTTTGTTGTCTTTATACCCTGTCAGGTCGCTGGATATTCTTGAGTTGACGGAGCAGCAAGACCTGCTGAAGTTTCACTATCACACGCTGCGTTTATATTCTGCGATCTGTGCTTTGGGGAACAACCGCGTTGCTCACGCACTCTGCAGTCACGTAGATGAGGCGCAGCTGCTGTACGCCATCCAGAACAAATACATGCCGGGCCTTCTGCGCACTGGATACTACGACCTGCTCATCGACATCCACCTGAGCGGTTACGCCACGGCCAGGCTCATGATGAACTCTGAGTACATCGTTCCCATGACGCCTGAGACCAAAAGCATCACGCTGTTTCCCAACGAGAAGAAGAAACACGGGCTGCCCGGAATCGGACTGAGTACATCACTACAACCGCGCATGCGCTTTTCATCCCCAAGCTTTGTGGGGGCTGTTGGTGGTAACCACGGCAGCGGTGCGGTCGCCGGGGGTGACTGTTTCCAGTACAGCCCGGAGTTTCCGTTGGAGACGCTGAAGAGTCGCACGATGGAGATGCTGACGGAAGCGGTGCGCGAGGGTAGTCTACATGTGCGTGATCCTGTAGGTGGCAGCACTGAGTTCCTGTTTGTTCCACTCATAAAACTCTTCTACACACTTCTTATCATGGGCATCTTTCATAACGGAGATCTGAAGACCATCCTGCAGCTGATCGAGCCCAGCGTGTTTTCTCAGGACTCTGGGGCTGAGAGCGGCCCCGGGACCCCAGAGGCAGAGGAGAGCTGTGGGCGGGGCCGATTAGAGGAGGGCGGAGCCGACGAACACAGTCTGAGAGGAAAGATGCCCAAAGAAGGACTGTTACAGATGAAACTTCCTGAACCTGTCAAACTTCAGGTTTGCTTATTCTGTAGACTGGAGTCATGCAAAATTCTGTGAATGTTTGAGGGTGTATCTTATGAAACTTGCCAGAAACATGTCCAGGACTTATTTAATTCCAAAATAAAAAGAAATAAGAAGTTATATTTAATATAATAAATATAAATTTATTTATTTTTTTTTTTTTTTGCATTGTTACAATATTTTCATTACAATTAAACATATTTCTGCCCATATTCTCACTTAAGTATGGAGTCCCTTAAAGGACAAGGCAGGATTTTTTTTTTTCGGAAATAATTTGGCGCTCCCTAGCAATAGTTTGCAATCCCTCGCAATAAGTTCTGCGTGCCCTCGCAATAGTTTGCGTTCCCTCGCAATAAGTTTTGCGTTCCCTCCCAATAGTTTGTGTGACCTCAGAAAAGTTTGCATTCCTTCGCAATAAGTTTTGCATGCCCTCGCAATAGTTTGCGTTCCCTCGCAATAAGTTTTGCGTTCCCTCTGAATAGTTTGCGTTCCCTCACAATAGTTTTGCATGCCCTCGCAATAGTTTTGTGTTCCCTCGCAATAGTTTTGCGTGCCCTCCCAAAATTTTTATCCCCCTTTAGAAAAGTTTGTGTTCCCTCGCAATAGTTTTGAATTCCCTCACGTTAAGTTTTTCATGCCCTTGCAATAGTTTGTATTCCCTTGCAAAATTTTGTTTCCTTGCAATAGTTTTGCATTCCCTCACCATAGTTTGCGTTCCCCCACAATATGTTTTGCATACCCTCGCAATAGTTTGTGTTCCCTTGCAATAAGTTTTGCCTGCCCTTGCAATAGTTTGCGTGCCCTCAAAATATGTTTGCATTCCCTTGCAAAATTTTGTGTTCCCTTGCAATAGTTTTGCATTCCCTTGCAATAAGTTTTGTGTGCCCTTGCAATAGTTTGTGTTTCCTTGCATTAGTTTTGCATTCCCTCAATATAGTTTGCGTTCTCTCGCAATATGTTCTGCATACCCTCACAATAGTTTTCCATTCTCTTGCAATAAGATTTGCATTCCCTCACATTAAATTAACCATGGTTTTACTACAGTAACCATATTTTAACTATGATATTCATAGTGAAACCAAAGTGATAATACAGGAAAACTAAAACTGTGGTAATAGAAATCATAATTTTGTGGATATTATGGTTTCACTATACAAATACCATAGTTTAAATATGGTTTTACTATGGTAATATTGTAGATTGTAGTAACCATAGTTTTTGGCATAAATCATTATTCTATAGTAATGTTGTAGTAACCATGATTGTTGTTGGCTAACAATGTTTTTTTGTTTTTTTGGCGGAAACCATGGTTTTAATACAGTATTCTGTATCCATATAGTAACCTTGGTTTTACTGTAGATTAACAATGGTAATTCTTGTGGTTAATATGGTGTTACTATTTGTAGTAAAACCATAATAACCACAAAATTATGATTTTTATTACCATAGTTTTCATTTTCCTGTATTATTACTATGCAAGGTCACGCAAAACTTTTTCAGAAGAAAAAATTCCTTCCCTGTCCTCTAAGGGCGTCCATACTTTTGTAATGCGAAAAATAATTATTTAAATTTTAAAATATATATCAGGGCAGTAGTTGTTGTACTGCCTTAACTGAAATTAACTGATTACTATGGAGGACCAAAGCTTTCTTTATTAATCATAAATTAATAAATAAATAAATATGTTTTCAAAGAAGAAATGTACAAAAGTGAAAAAAATTTACATAGAAATACATTTTCAAATCTGACATAAATTAGGTTGTTTTTTCTTTGTTTCTTTATGTAGTATTGTATTTATTTACTGTATTCATTTATTTATTTACACATTTATTTCTGTATTTCTTTAATGAGGAGGCATGTGTATCTACTGCAAGCAGAGCTCATTTAGTGTATGTAAGATTTGAAAATGTATTTCTATGTACACTTTAATTTTTTACATTTCTTCTTTGCAAATATATATATATATATATATTTTTAACACAGGCAGCTTTGGTCCTCCATATATAAAACTCTATATTAAACATCCGTACACATGATGGTAATTAGAATTTGGGTGGAAATGTGTTTAATTTGAAAACAATGTCACGATATAAAAATCTTAATCTATACATACAGTATACTGCTTTCACATTACTGTTATACTACTTTTTTTGTGTGGATATTAGGGTGAAATATGACCCTGGACATGTTTCCATGCGTTTCACTTATTACAGATCTCTAAATTACTGATGTGAAATTCTCTCTCTGTTTCATCAGATGTGTCACCTGCTTCAGTATCTATGTGACTGTCAGGTGCGTCATCGTATCGAGGCAGTGGTCGCGTTCTCTGATGACTTTGTGGCGAATCTTCAGGATAATCAGCGTTTCCGCTATAATGAAGTGATGCAGGCGTTAAACATGTCAGCCGCGCTCACTGCACGCAAAACCAAAGAGTTTCGCTCGCCGCCACAGGAACAGGTCAGCTGCCATTCAGGGTCAAAAGACTGAGAGCACATTGAAAATCTATTTCAAATTGAACCCTTAAATATACTGCAAGTTTCAGGATTTTGAAAAATGCAAACAAAGAAAAGTTGTATATGAATTATCTCATATTCTGCACTACTTCTAGATCACTAATTAAATGCAAGCGCAAATATAATCTACAGTCTTTCTATGGAACATTAAAGTTATTTGTCAGCGACCCCAATCCAGTTGAATCAATTTCTGTGTGTGTCTGTGTTTCAGATCAACATGCTGCTGAATTTTAAGGATGAGAAGCAGGATTGTCCGTGTCCTGTAGACATCAGAGAACAACTGCTGGAGTTTCATGAAGATCTCATGACTCATTGTGGTACACTTCCTCTCTGTGTTTTTATTTTTTATTTGAGAATCATTCAGGACTCACAAAGAACATTTGCTATTCCATATTTCAGCAGATAAAGATGTTTTTGATGATGTTACTGTGTCTCTGTGTGTGTTCAGGCATTGAGGCAGATGATGATAAATCAGATGACAGTGATTTCACCATCAGAGGTCGTCTGATGTCACTGGTGGAGAAGGTGACGTACCTGAAGAAGAAAATGGCTGATTTACCAAAGAAAAAGAAACTGAAGAAGCCGAGTGCGTGTAAACTACATCCTGCAGCTCTCTGCCGCTCAGACGAAATGATAAAAGACTCCAGTGTTCAATAAATGCTTACCTATTGTCTGTGTTTCTGATGTTGTGTAGGCACTCTGCAGCAGCTGATATCGGAGACGATGGTCCGGTGGGCTCAGGAATCAGTCATCGAGGACCCTGAGCTTGTTCGTGCGATGTTTGTGTTACTTCACCGTCAGTACGATGGTATCGGTGGACAGGTGCGAGCGCTGCCTAAAACTTACACCATCAACGCCGTGTCTGTGGAGGACACCATTAACCTGCTGGCGTCTCTGGGTCAGATCAGATCGCTGCTCAGCGTCAGGATGGGTCGAGAGGAAGAGAAACTCATGATTCACGGACTCAGGTGATGCACCATGACATTCACACATGTGCCCCCATTGTAAATGGGTCATTCTTTAATT
>NC_059375.1:43827107-43892107 GCF_019703515.2 Myxocyprinus asiaticus
TGGCATGCACGAGACAGTGATGGAGGTGATGGTGAATGTGCTGGGAGGAGGAGAAACCAAAGTGAGTGACGCAGAACACAATTTCACAAACTCACGGGGTCAAAAGATCCTTCATACATCTAAAACACATTCAGTGAGGTCATGATCTCATCAGTCGATGTGTGTAGCTGCCACATGTTTCGAGAAGCACAATTTATCAGTGCTGATGACCCGAGGATCTAAATGAACTTTAAATTGAGCACATTTCATAGGACTTCTGTATAAAGTGTTGAAGTTTGGTTACTAATGTAAAATGAAGCTTTAATGATATTTTTTGTGTGTGTTCTGATCGAATGCTTTCTCCTCTAGGAAATCACATTTCCTAAGATGGTGGCGAACTGCTGTCGTTTCCTGTGTTACTTCTGTCGCATCAGTCGTCAGAATCAGAAGGCCATGTTTGATCATCTGAGCTATCTGCTGGAGAACAGTAGCGTGGGACTCGGTAAGACCAACGATCTGATGAAATTCTGATGTTCTTGAGGTGAAAGTGACTGTTGTGTTTATCTGTAGAACTTACTTTTTAATCATTTTCTTTTCTTTTTCCATGAGTTCCACTTATATTAAGGTTTCTTGCACCTAAAAACAGTTACAATGTAGCTTTCATGATCTGTTCTCTGATAAGACTTCTACTGACCTGTCCTTCAATAACAGCCTCTTGTAAAGCTGTTACATTGTAACAGCAGCAGAAACAACACTTGATTGGTGTTGCCCACCAGTCATGTTACTTTGTTTCAAATTTCTGATGTCAGAGATGTGATACAATACAGTACGATTTTAAACAACTTACAGTATGTGTTCATTGTACATCAAATGATCAAGGCAGGTTTGATTCCTCATGAGCCCATGAAAGGTTTAATTTCTCCATGGCACTAAACACCCGTCCAGCGTGAGATACAGAGTGTGTACTCATAATAACAGAGTGCTGACTGGACTGGATTAATGTGTCACTGTGGGTGTTCACTTAATGAGCTTTCATGCATGTCAAATGAAGTAAACTTTAGATCTGTGTTTGCATGTGTGTCTTCAGCGTCTCCCTCCATGCGAGGTTCGACTCCTCTGGATGTTGCTGCTGCATCAGTGATGGACAATAATGAACTGGCGCTTGCACTGAGAGAACCCGACCTGGAGAAGGTACGAATCTCTCTCTTCTGAAAATCTGATTGGTTGATTCGTTCTTTAGCTGCTGCAGAATATTGCTGTGAGGTCACAGGTCGTGAGGAAAAGGGCAGTTTATTCAGGAACACATTAATCACAGTCTGTGAGAGATGACTCAAGAAGCTGAACTAAATTTTCTCATCAAAAGTTTTATATTGGAATTATATAGTGTTTTGTTTTGGGGTTTTTGTTTTGTGTTTTGTATTGGTTAGTTTTAGTTTTGGTTTGTTTTTGTGTTTTTTTGTTTTTTTTTTTGTATTGATTTGGTTTTTCGTTTTTTGGGTTTTTTAAATTTTTTTTTTTAGTTTTAGTTTAGTTTTTTTTATTTGTTTTGTTTTTGTGTTTTTAGAATACTTTTGGTTTGTTTTGTGGTTTTGTTTTGTGTTGTCTTTTTTGTTTAGTTTTGGTTTGTTTTGCTTTTAGTTTTTTGTTTTTTTTAGAATACTTTTTATTTTGTTTTGTTTTGTGTTTTGTTTAGTTTTTTTTGTTTTTGTTTGGTTTGTTTTGTTAGTATACTTTTTGTTTTGGTTTGTTTTTTGTGTTTTGTTTTGTGCTGTTTTTTGTTTTGTGTTTTTTGTTTTGTTTTAGTTTTTTGTTTTGTTTATGATTTGGTTTGTTTTGTTTTTGTTTTGTGTTTTTTTTAGAATACTTTTTATTTTTGTTTGTTTTGTTTTGTGTTTTGTGTTTTGTTTCATTTTTAGTTTTTGTTTGTTTTGTTTTGTGTTTTGTGTTTTGTTTCATTTTTAGTTTTTGTTTGGTTTGTTTTTTTTTGTTTTTGGTTTGTTTTGCTTTTAGTTTTTTGTTTAGTTTTTGATTTGGTTTGTTTTGTTTTTGTTTTGTGTTTTTTTAGAATACTTTTTATTTTGTTTTGTTTTGTGTTTTGTTTAGTTTTTTTGTTTTTGTTTGGTTTATTTTTTGTTTTTGTTTTTGGTTTGTTTTGCTTTTAGTTTTTTGTTTAGTTTTTGATTTGGTTTGTTTTGTTAGTATACTTTTTGTTTTGGTTTGTTTTTTGTGTTTTGTTTTGTGCTGTTTTTTTGGTTTGGGTTTTTTGTTTTGTTTTAGTTTGTTTAGTTTTTTGTTTTGTTTTTGATTTGGTTTGTTTTGTGTTTTTTTAGAATACGTTTTATTTTGATTTGGTTGTTTTGTTTTTTGTTTAGTTTTTTGTTTTTGTTTTGTTTTGCTTTTAGTTTTTGTTTAGTTTTTGATTTGGTTTGTTTTGTTAGTATACTTTTTGTTTTTGTTTGTTTTCTGTGTTTATTTTTGTGTTGTTTTTTTTTGGGGGGGGGGTTGTTTTGTTTTTGTTATTATTTTGTTATATTTTATGAATTTATAGAAAAAAAATGCTTATAAAAATATTGTTGTGGCAGTACCATTTGCAGTCATGTTATAATATAGCTATATCACATAGTATTTTCAAATATACCAGGTATACCACATATATACCAGTATGTTATTACCACAGTTCATGTCCAAAAAACATATTATTATCATGGTACTATTTGGTAAGTTTTGGTTAATATTTCTCATTTGAATATCTGTATTTTTCTTTTATTTGTTTGATGTAAATGCTTCGGTCTCTTTGTCGAATTACTTCGCATGTTTGATTTTACACTTCATAGTGTCCTCTATGTGTTTGTGTGTCACAGGTGGTCCAGTATCTAGCGGGTTGTGGTCTTCAGAGTTGTGTGATGCTCATGTCTAAAGGTTATCCAGACATTGGCTGGAACCCGGTAGAGGGAGAGCGATACCTCGACTTCCTGAGATTTGCAGTCTTCTGTAATGGTTTGTGTTGTGACAACTTACTATTAGACATACATTAAATTTGAACTTTGTGCTGCTCTTTATGTAAACTTTGTGTTAATGCGTGTTTGTGTTGATTTTGCTCGTATCAGGAGAGAGTGTAGAGGAGAATGCTAATGTGGTGGTACGGCTCTTGATTCGACGGCCGGAGTGTTTTGGTCCCGCCCTGCGCGGTGAGGGCGGGAACGGACTGCTGGCGGCGATGGAGGAGGCCATAAAGATCTCAGAAGATCCCAGTAGAGACGGACCATCACCCACCACAGAGGAGAACAGAACACTGTATGAATTAAACACACACACACACACACACACACACATATATACACACACACAAACACACACACACACACACACACACAGACAGTTTCTCAAGCAGCCCATCAGATCTGCAGTACTTCACTGGAAATTAAATAAGTTTGTAGGTTTTGAGAGTGTCTTCTCTTTATGTGTATATGAGTGTGTATGTGTTGATATGATCTATAATGTATATTCATGTGACAGTAATGATGTCATTGAGGAAGAGGAGGAAGATGACACCATTCACATGGGAAATGCCATCATGACCTTCTACGCTGCACTGATCGACCTGTTGGGCCGCTGCGCTCCAGAGATGCACGTGAGTTTATGTGTGTCTGTTTTCTTTGTGTGTGATGTATGTCTATATCTGTATTTGCCTATATTACCATTTTTTTATTCTCTCTATTTGTCTCTCTCTCTCTTTATCTCTATCTCTTTGACTTTGCTTCTCTCAATCTCTCTCTTTCAATCTCTCTCTCTCTCGCTCTCTCTCTCTCTTTCTATCACTCACTCTTTTTAATCTATCTCTATCCATCTATCTATCTAGAAATTCCTAGCTACATGCTGAAACATGCTAGCAATGCCTAACTACATGTTAAAACAGGCTAGCAACACCTAACAACATGTTAGCAACATGCTAAACATGCTAATAATGCCTAGCTACATGCTAAAACATGCTAGCAATGCCTAGCTACATGCTAAAACATGATATCAATGTCTAACAACATGCTAGCAAAATGCTAAAACATGCTAATAATATCTAGTTACATGCTAAAACATGCTAGCAATGCCTAGCTACATGCTAAAACATGCTATCAACGCCAAACAACATGCTAGCAACATGCTATCAATGCCTAACAACATGCTAGCTACATGTTAAAACATGCTAGCAATGCCTAACAACATGCTAGGAACATGCTAAACTTGCTATCAATGCCTAACAACATGCTAGCAATATGTTAAAACATGCAAATAATATCTAGCTACATGCTTAAACATGCTAGCAATGCCTAGCTACATGCTAAAACATGATATCAACGTCTAACAACATGTTAGCAAAATGCTAAAACATGCTAATAATATCTAGCTACATGCTAAAACATGCTAGCAATGCCTAGCTACATGTTAAGACATGCTATCAATGCCTAACAACATGCTAGGAACATGCTAAAACTTGCTATCAATGCCTAACAACATGCTAAAACATGCTATTAACGCCTGACAACATGCTAGCAACATGCTAAAACATGCTATCAATGCCTAACAACATGCTAAAACATGCTATTAACGCCTGATAACATGCTAGCAACATGCTAAAACATGCAAATAATATCTAGCTACATGCTTAAACATGCTAGCAATGCCTAGCTACATGCTAAAACATGCTAGCAACGCCTAACAACATGCTAGAAACATGCTAAAATATGCAAATAATATCTAGCTACATGCTAAAACATGCTAGCAATGCCTAGCTACATGCTAAAACATGCTAGCAACACCTAACAACATGCTAGCAACATGCTAAAACATGCTAATAATATCTAGCTACATGCAAGTCAGAGAACAAAAAAAACGTAATAAATGCTAGGTTGTACTACTCTGTGTCTTTATGCATTTTATTATTCTTTTAATTGTATTTAATTGTCTTATTTGAATTTTTATTATGCATTCTGTAAATCATTTTTAAAGGAATCAAGTTTTAAAAGGTGCTCCATAAATAAAGATTTACTTTACTTACATGATATTATCTGTATTGATCTACTATATATTGGCTAATATTTGAAGCAAATAATATCAGAGTTGCTTTTTCCCAGTTCAACCAGTAAACTATTATTTAACTATACTTAAATGTTATTATTAAGCTAATATTAAATATTACTATATTTACTATTAAACAGTATAGTAAACTAAACTTTTATATATCTTTTATAGAATACATTCAAATGTTTCATTCTCATAAAGCATGACAGTTTTTGTTTGTTTGAACAAATGATTTAAGCAAATTGGTTTTTATCAGACAGTTCATGTAAATGAACCAGTTAAAATAAATGATTCACTTATATTTAGCAGTAGGAGCTCCAATTTGTTTTAGGGAGTCAGTTCATTTGGACGGTTCATGTAAATGAATTAGTTCACATAAATGATTCACTAATTCATTTGAATCCCTGCGCAGCCTTAAAGAGACTTTGCCAGATACCAATGCCTTCTTATTTAAAGCTGCTTTTTATCTATTTCAACTCAGTAATATCAATATTTTGCTTTCTACATGCAGAATAAAATAACATGATGATTGTTATATATCTATAAATGTTTTCTTCAATGTAGTTACTTTTTTTAAAATTGTAGTGTAGCTAATTACTTCTTTTAAATACTTAAATGTCTGTGTAGCTGCAGTTTCAAAGTAGCTTCACCAGCACTGGTTATTAGCCATAATCAAAACATTGAATACATTTTTTATTCATCACTAGTTTCCTAGTTTAGGGATGTTCTTCATGTGATCAGCTGATGTGACAGTTACGTGATTGATTAATAGTGTTGATTTCTCCTCTGTCAGCTGATCCACGCGGGCAAGGGAGAGGCCATCCGTATCCGAGCCATCTTGAGATCTCTCATTCCCATTGAAGATCTGGTCGGTGTGATCAGTATTCCATTCCTGATGCCCACTTTAGCGAAAGGTCTGCTAAAAATCTCTGTACTGATATACTAAAAGGCTAACATCAGTATTCTGGGACAAATAAAGCAATATATTCTTTTAAACCTGTCCTGCTTTTATTTGACGAATGGAGGAATTGGCCATTCCTGAATGTTACACTCTCTCAGATAATAACTTAGTAACTGTGTCTTCAGACGGGTCTGTGATCGAGCCGGACATGTCCGGAGGCTTCTGTCCGGATCATAAAGCCGCCATGGTTCTGTTTCTGGACCGAGTTTACGGCATCGAGGATCAGAACTTCCTGCTACATCTGCTGGAGGTGGGCTTCCTGCCCGACCTCAGAGCTGCCGCCTCATTGGACACGGTAAATCGGATGGTCTCTCTGATCACTTCAACAGCAATTAGTGTTATGCTGACCTTTGACCTCTGTCCTCTGACCCTCAGGCTGCCCTGAGCGCTACAGACATGGCGTTGGCTCTGAACCGGTATCTGTGTACGGCCGTTCTGCCGCTGCTGACTAAATGTGCTCCTCTGTGTGCGGGGACGGAGCCATTTGCGTCTCTCATCGACTCTCTGCTGCACACCGTCTACAGACTGTCGAAAGGCTGCTGTCTCACCAAAGCACAGAGAGATGTTATAGAGGAGTGTCTGCTCGCTGTGTGCGGGTGAGGACACGTCCACATAATGAAACTTCATTCGCAACCCATATTTTCGTTATGTGCCATTTTTTTCTGTGGGATAACTTGCACTGATGAATCGTTCACAAAACCAAGAATGTGTTTTAAGAAAGTAAAGAGAGTCAAATTTATTTTCATGTATGAACTGCATTCGAAGCTGTTGTAAAATGGCCGTTATACTTTACACACACCTGTTGACCGCTCATCATTTACCCTCATGCAGTCCCAGATGTGTTTCTGCTTTCTGCAGAACACAAGCGAAGATTTTTAGAAGAATATCTCAGCTCTGTAGGTCCATACAATGTTAGTGAATGGTGACCAGAACTTTGAAGCTCCTAAAAGCACATAAAAGCAGCATAAAAGTAATCCAAAAGACTCTAGTAGTTTAATCCATGTCTTCAGAAACGATACGATAAGTGTGGGTGAGAAACAGATCAGTATTTATGTCCTTTTTTACTATAAATTCTCCTCCCTGCCCTGTAGGTGGCGATATGCATGAAGAATGCGAATTGGCAAAAGAAAAAGGTGAAGAATGTGAAAGTGAACTTAAAAGTGAAGTGGACTTAAATATTGATCTGTTTCTCATCTATTTCTATACCCTTTAACTGTGGTAAAATTACTGTTATGCATAGTCTCGAGTTGCTCATTGCTGTGTTACATATGTGTGTTTAAGCATTGATATTGATGACATATATTGTTTCTCCTCCTTGAAAGTGTTTTTAGGAAGCCACTGGCTGTAAAAAAAGTTTTAATGCATATTTTATTTTGGGGTGAATTTTTCTAAAATGTTACAAAATTGCAACATTGGCCAATTTTATTTTTAATTTTACATGCATTAAGAGTAAATTCATGTTAAGACATTTATTTTGTTTTTAAACTTATGAAGACTATTGATAGTGATGATATATGTAATGCAGTATACTTAAAATACAATGGACACTAAAACACACTATTATTAGGGGCCAAGCTCCGAAGGGGCGAAAGACCCCTGTTGTTTTCGTTAGTTTTCTTATTCTTCTTCTTCCTCTGCTATTGAGTCTATTGCAGCCCATAGAACTGCTTAAGGGAAAGTTATGAAATTTGGCACACAGATAGAGGACAGTCTGATCTGTTACCACAGCAAATTTGGCATCTCTACCTCAAACCCTCTAGCGCCACCAACTGCCCAAATTTGCACTCACGTTTATGTTAATAACTTTTGAACCATGAGTCCTAGAAATGAATTTCTTTTTTCCTCTGATTCCTTAGCTCAAGACAATTGAATTTTATTTGTCATTTTCTATCATGAAAATTTTTCCGGCATTTTGAATTTTCTGAAAAACCTACTATTTCGAACTCGTCTTAGGCCGTTTGTCTGATTTGCACGAAAATTGGCCTGCATCATCTAGAGGCACTTACGACAAAAATTTATTCAATGAATTTTTATAAACCATACTGTTTTCGAATGGTGCTTCAAATTCAACGAAGAGCACGCCAAAATGGACGTGAGGGTATATCTCCATAACGCTTTAGCGTATTCATACCAAACTTATTATTTGTCATAGGCACCATAACTCGAGGGTGCCTGCCTAGTTTCGGAACAGTGCAACGTAGTGGGCATGAGATATGAAAAAAGCACATTTTTGCTTATAACTTTTGAACAGTTTGTCATAAAATCATCAAATTGGTCTCATTAGATTCAGTGGGGTATAGCGAGTCCAACGATATGAAAAATTCCTATGTCGGCCATTTTGAATTTAGTCATAAAATGCTGTATTTTACGAACGACTTGGCGTATCGTTACAAAATTCGGTATGTGTCTTTGGCACCATGCTCTGAAGGGACTGAAAAAGTTTCAGGAAATTATAATGCTATTTCTAAAAATGCTAATAGCTATTGACTCCTTTTGCCTACTGTCATGAGACTGGTCTCGATAGATTCCGTGGTTCATGCCGAGAACAATGATACCAATTATGTCATGATCAAGCAAACTTCCTGTCCGGCATTTTTAAATGTTTTGAAAACCTACTTTTTTGAACTCCTCCTAGACTGTTTGTCCAATTTGCATGAAAATGGCCTGCATCATCTAGAGGCACTTACGACACAATGGTATTCACAGAATTTTGATAAACCATACCATTTTCGAATGGCGCTTCAACGAATTCGACGAAGAACGCGCAAAATTAAACTTGAGGCTGTATTTCCGCAACACTTTGAGGGATTGGGACGAAGCTTGGTATGAGTCATCACCATTAGGCCCTGAGGTTACCTGCAGAGTTTTGGCACACTGCCCCCTACTTCTCAGGAGATAGAAAAATTGCTGTTTTGGCTTATAACTCTTGAACGCTTTCCTGCATGATAACCATCATACCCAGACACTACCTGAGCAGTTTCAGAACAGCGCCACATACTGGACACAAATTCTAAGAACTAGCTATTTTTTAGTTAATTTTTAAATAAATCTGTTTTTTTTTTTATGATTGAAAGTTTACTTTTTCTAACTCCTCATACGCTGTTCATCGGACTCTAAACAAAAACATGTCACAAAGCTTATTTTGCTGCTCATGGTGCTGATAATTGGCTTGACTCCGGTATCACTGCTTGCAGCTATATTTATTATTATTATTAGTAGTACTAGTAGTATTTAAATGACAGAAATGTACAGAAAACAGCTGAAAATGTTTTGCAATTGTTTACTTAAGGTTTACTAAATAAGTTCCATTATGTGAATATAGAAGAAGTTTGACTGCTAATTCATAGTTGCATTTTTTCTACGCTTCAGTAAATCAGTACACATGTTGGGAATTAAGAAAAAAGTATTACAAGTCAAATACATGCCAGAAAATTTGTTCTAAAAGTGTTAGCAATTGTGTCAACTAGTTGTGACCATTTTGTGCAACTTTAGCAAAGTTCTGACAGTTCTTCCCACCAAAACTGTTGTTGTGATAAAGTTCAGACTACCAGTATTTAATGAAAGTGAGTGACATATAATCAAATTGATTTAAACAAATGTTGTAATTCTGCTATGCTGGGTCGGTGAGGGCTATTGTACATGTGTTCAGTGTGTATATTTGTGTGTTTGCAGTAAACTACGGCCTTCTATGATGCAGCATCTACTGCGGCGTCTGGTGTTTGATGTTCCTGTGCTGAATGAACACACAAAGATGCCTCTGAAGGTGAGACTCCTCCAATGAATTCTGATTCAGATTTATTTCACATGATTCTACAGTTTTAAGATATATCATTTGATTCAGTTGTTGATTAGCGTGTCCTCTCACAGCTCTTGACCAATCACTATGAGCGCTGCTGGAAGTATTACTGTCTGTCCAGCGGGTGGGGCAGTTTTGGTGCAGCGTCAGATGAGGAGCTTCACCTCTCCAGAAAACTCTTCTGGGGAATCTTTGACGCTCTGGCCAGAAAGGTACAACAGAGATGAGATGAGGTTTCACACTTCCTGTGTCTGCAGCACATGAGCGTTACAACAGCGTAACTGCAACACTGACAGAACTGAGGCTCTATACACAAAATAAAGGGATTTCTGGGTTATTAACTTGAATATTTCCTTTAATAATGATCAGAAATGATATAGACATATTTTATGTCTAGATTTGACTGTTTTGGACTTTAGACCCTGACTTTCAATATTAAACTATGGAAATACATTATAAAAATAAAAATGATTACATGTTTAAAACTATGATCATCTAAACAAATAGTGAAATAAACATGAACCATTTCAATATTTATTGTGTGAAAATCAGTTTTGTCCCACAATTGTGACGTCATTTCCAGCACAGTTTGTTCAAAAGTTATTGTACTTGTTAACCAAGTGGGCAAAGTATCAGTGAAGAGCATACTTGAGATGAAATATGAGACAAAACAAAGAAAAATCAAGGAAATATCACTATTTTTATTGGGCCTCATTTCCAATCGAGCTCTAATTGTGCAAAAAAGTGTGAAAATATTATTTCAGATATTAAATAATATAATATAAATTATTATTCATAATTAATTATAAAAAAATAATATTATTTCATATTGAAAATTAAAGATGTAAAATAAATTATTATTTAATGTATTATTTATTAAATGATAATTTAATGTATTATTATTTAATTTATTTAGGATACATAAAAATATGAGCCATGAAATTAGACTTAGCAAGACAAAGTAGTCTGTCATTTTATTTGAAAAAGGTTAAAAATGTCATTTCCATCGGGGGCCTGGGTAGTTCAGTGAGTATTGACGCTGACTATCACCCCTGGAGTCACGAGTTCGAATCCAGGGTGTGCTGAGTGACTCCAGCCAGGTCTCCTGAGCAACCAAATTGGCCCAGTTGCTAGGGAGGGTAGAGTCACATGGGGTAACCTCCTCGTGGTCGTGATTAGTGGTTCTCGCTCTCAATGGAGCGTGTGGTAAGTTGTGCGTGGATCACGGAGAGTAGCATGAGTCTCCACATGCTGTGAGTCTCCGCGGTGTCATGCACAACGAGTCACGTGATAAGACGCACGGATTGACGGTCTTAGAAGCGGAGGCAACTGAGACTTGTCCTCCACCACCCAGATTGAGGTGAGTAACTGAGCCACCACAAGGACCTACTAAGTAGTGGGAATTGGGCATTCCAAATTGGGGATAAAAGGGGATAAAAATAAAAATAAATAATTAAAAATGTCATTTCCAGCACAGAATTCTATTAAACACAATACAGAATTTGAGATGTGCTGTAAATGACACAAATATGACATAAATCTCCTGTGATGCATGAACACACACTGATGGACATTATAATTAGACTAATTAAACACACTAGTGAGAGTGTGAAAAAGTTTTTAACGAGACTTTACTTTCTAGAAATTCACAGTGCTAAAAGTGAAGTATAAAAGTTGATGAAACAGCCAAATGTGTTTATTTTTATGTTTAATGTGTAAACTGTTTGCAGAAATATGATGTGGAGTTGTTTAAGTTGGCTTTGCCATGTCTGAGCGCGGTGGGCGGAGCTTTACCTCCTGATTACATGGAGTCAAACTATGTGGCTATAATGGAGAAACAGTCATCGATGGACGCCGAAGGAAACTTCAACCCTCAGCCAGCCGACACCAGCAGGTGAGTCACCACTGAAACTCTGTTTATTAAAACATTCTGCTTCTCACAGCCACATAACAAACCTGTCTCTCCCTTTACAACCTACAGGTGCATCTCAATAAATTAGAATGTCATGGAAAAGTTCATTTATTTCAGTAATTCAACTCAAATTGTGAAACTCGTGTATTAAATAAATTCAGTGCACACAGACTGAAGTAGTTTAAGTCTTTGGTTCTTTTAATTGTGATGATTTTGGCTCACATTTAACAAAAACCCACCAATTCACTATCTCAAAAAATTAGAATATGGTGACATGCCAATCAGCTAATCAACTCAAAACACCTGCAAAGGTTTCCTGAGCCTTCAAAATGGTCTCTCAGTTTGGTTCACTAGGCTACACAATCATGGGGAAGACTGCTGATCTGACAGTTGTCCAGAAGACAATCATTGACACCCTTCACAAGGAGGGTAAGCCACAAACATTCATTGCCAAAGAAGCTGGCTGTTCACAGAGTGCTGTATCCAAGCATGTTAACAGAAAGTTGAGTGGAAGGAAAAAGTGTGGAAGAAAAAGATGCACAACCAACCGAGAGAACCGCAGCGTTATGAGGATTGTCAAGCAAAATCGATTCAAGAATTTGGGTGAACTTCACAAGGAATGGACTGAGGCTGGGGTCAAGGCATCAAGAGCCACCACACACAGACGTGTCAAGGAATTTGGCTACAGTTGTCGTTTCCTCTTGTTAAGCCACTCCTGAATCACAGACAACGTCAGAGGCGTCTTACCTGGGCTAAGGAGAAGAAGAACTGGACTGTTGCCCAGTGGTCCAAAGTCCTCTTTTCAGATGAGAGCAAGTTTTGTATTTCATTTGGAAACCAAGGTCCTAGAGTCTGGAGGAAGGGTGGAGAAGCTCATAGCCCAAGTTGCTTGAAGTCCAGTGTTAAGTTTCCACAGTCTGTGATGATTTGGGGTGCAGTGTCATCTGCTGGTGTTGGTCCATTGTGTTTTTTGAAAACCAAAGTCACTGCACCCGTTTACCAAGAAATTTTGGAGCACTTCAGGCTTCCTTCTGCTGACCAGCTTTTTAACGATGCTGATTTCATTTTCCAGCAGGATTTGGCACCTGCCCACACTGCCAAAAGCACCAAAAGTTGGTTAAATGACCATGGTGTTGGTGTGCTTGACTGGCCAGCAAACTCACCAGACCTGAACCCCATAGAGAATCTATGGGGTATTGTCAAGAGGAAAATGAGAAACAAGAGACCAAAAAATGCAGATGAGCTGAAGGCCACTGTCAAAGAAACCTGGGCTTCCATACCACCTCAGCAGTGCCACAAACTGATCACCTCCATGCCACGCCGAATTGAGGCAGTAATTAAAGCAAAAGGAGCCCCTACCAAGTATTGAGTACATATACAGTAAATGAACATACTTTCCAGAAGGCCAACAATTCACTAGAAATGTTTTTTTTATTGGTCTTATGATGTATTCTAATTTTTTGAGATAGTGAATTGGTGGGTTTTTGTTAAATGTGAGCCAAAATCATCACAATTAAGAGAACCAAAGACTTCAACTACTTCAGTCTGTGTGCATTGAATTTATTTAATACACGAGTTTCACAATTTGAGTTGAATTACTGAAATAAATGAACTTTTCCACGACATTCTAATTTATTGAGATGTACTTGTACTTTAAAAGGGTCATGATATGTTTTATTATCTTAATACTTTCATTGAGGTTCACTTATAATATTAGTGCATTTTGTCATATATTTGTAAAACATGATCATTGTCACACTCATCCGACCTTCTGTCAGAAACTCTCGGTTTTGGTGCTGCTTCTCCTTTAAGACTTGACAGTACACGCCCACTGTTCTGATTGGCTCTCTGCTCATGACTGACCTGCTCTACTCACTGCTGCTGGGCAGGGCTACTGAAGTGATTAAATGTAAAGAAGGTGTTGATGTGTTGTTGTGGAGGCGGTCAGATGCAAACGTCTATCACAGTGTGACATCACAATGTGGAGGAAGTCGAGAACAAGACATTTTTGAGTTCTGAAACTTTTATATGTGAAAAGATAAAGGAAAATTTGATTCCTCATGTCATGACCCCTTTAAAGAAGTTTTCTGGTGCATTGTAGAAACAGATGTTTTTCTGATGTGTTTTAATGTTTCAGCTCTAATGCAGGTTGTGTTTGTGTGTTTTTGCAGCATTGTGGTTCCCGAGAAACTCGATCATTTCATCAATAAATATGCAGAATATTCTCATGAGAAATGGTCAATGGAGAAGGTCAGAAACTGTCTTTTGAGCTGATTTTGTTTTTATCATTATTGAAATATTGTTGTTTATTTATATTTATGTTTTTGGTTTCATGAAGAGGTTTTATTTTACACTACTTTTGTGGACCTTCTAACTTTATGGTACATTATGAAAATTATTATAAAAAAAAAGAACAACAGTGCCCAAACTTGCTCTTTAACTAACAGATATAATAATCGACGCAGCTATAACTAAAGGAACTTTAAAGTAAAAGTAAACGATTGATCTTGGGATTTGAAGAATCGACATCTAGACCGTTTAAATGAAGATCACGATTAATCTGAAAATCGATATTTTTACCCAGCACTAGTGTATGTTTAATTCTGTTAAGGTAGTTGTTGTTATGTGTGTAGTTTGTTGTTGGTTGGGTTCATGGAGATCAGATGTGTGAATCATCTAAAGTTCATCCTCTGCTGAAGCCCTACAAATGTCTCTCTGAGAAGGTACAGAAACCCTCAACATAATTCAACCTTCTCTTTGAGTATTGATGGAGTATGCATGCACTGAAGTAAACCACAGCATTTTCCCAGCATGCCTCTGTGTTTCAGGATAAGGAGGTTTACCGCTGGCCAATCAGAGAGAGTCTAAAGACGATGTTGTCGTGGGAATGGAGCATCGAGAGGACGAGAGAGAGCGACGCATCCACATTACAAAACCGCACGCGCAGAATATCTCTATCCAGTCAGGTCAGAACCATCACAATATTTACACTGTTGATATACTACCTGAGGGGCAAAGATCCACCAATCAGAGAATTGTGGCAAACAAAGTGCGCCAAAAGAGCTCTGCAGTGACCACCCAATCACAAGTCCCTCTCCCTACACTCTCAAACTGCTAATATATTTGTATATATCTGAATATTTTGCAAGAGAACTAAAGTATATTGTTTGGTTCATGGAAAATGAATGGAAAAATACTTCCTGAAACAAGACTGCTGAAAAAGTGGGCGGGCACTGTTGCACTCTATTTGACTTCCTGTCGAAATTCCTCAAAATTAAAGGGACCGTTCATCCAAAAATGTACATTCAAAATAGCACTGTAAACATTTCAGAAACATCACTTCTGGTTAGCATTGGAAAGCAACTATTGTTTAGATTCAGTGTATGTGACCTTTGACCTCCTGTGTCACCTGCAGCGGTCTATAGAGGGCGCTCACGGGTTCAGCCCGCGGCCTGTTGACATGAGCAACGTCACGCTGTCCAGAGACCTGCATGTGAGTGCACAACTTTACTGTTTCCAGTTTAACGCTTTAAAAATGCAAAGAAAGCTCTGCAGTTGCTCTGTTGTTGCGTTTCAGTCAATGGCCGAGCTGCTGGCGGAGAACTATCACAACATCTGGGCTCAGAAGAAAAAACTGGAGCTGGAATCTAAAGGTAAAGCAGATGTCGATGAAGTGTTTCAAAAGCTGTCAGCAGAATCAAGTTCAGAGTCATTAGTTCTCTTCCAAACCCCAGTGAGCTGCCTCGCTGTTTGCTGACTACTTAGGCAGCTGCCTTTAAGTCAGTATCCTAACTGTCATGTAACCTCACAGGTGACTGATTTGAGCGCTCTACATAGGCAGCAGCTCCACCTGGCACACAAAGGGCACTTAATGATGTTGTTCCTCACATTTTGGAACAGCCCTTGCATCAGGGAGCATGCTTATGATGCCTTTAAATGCTGTCTAAGTAGGCAGCTAACTAGGGTTTGGCTACAGCTATAGGTTTATGCTAATGTTTCCGGTTTAATTCGTCCTTTTTTATTATCTGTATAGTGCTTTTCACAACACGCATCGTTTCAAAGCAGCTTTACAGAAAATTATACTTTAACAGTGAATTAATCTGTAATGTCTTAGAGTCATAACTGTGCATTTTGATAAACACATGATTGTAGATTGTGCCTTAAAATAATAAAAATAAAAAAATGATAATATTTTCAATGTTTGTAAAAGAGCATTCTTCCACCTCAGAAGTATTGCTTAGTTACGACACATGCTCTCTGATGCCGAAAACTAATTAATGCTTTCATGACGTCAGGACTAGATTATTGTAATGCATTATTGGCAGGATGTACTGCACGTTCAATAAATAAACTTCAATTAATTTTAACACTTTGTTCATTACTTGCAAAGCTTTAAATGGTCTAGCTCCACAGTACTTAAGCGACCTTCTATCACGCTACAGGTATATTCCATCACATTTACTACGATTGCAAAATTCTGGCCTGTTAAATGTTCCTAGAATATCAAAATCCACAAAAGGAGAGAGATCCTTTTCCTATTTGGCTCCTAAACTACAGAATAGTCTTCCTAGCATTGATCGGGTCTCAGACACACTCTCTCAGAACTTCAGGTATATCAATAATTTATACAACACAACCTGTTCTCCATGTACTAGTGTACTTTAGTATTCACATCATGAGTGCAGTAGACTTCCAAATCCCTGCTTTCAGATGTACTTTATCTTTCAGAGATTTTGGACGCATGCAGAGATCAAATATCACAACAACCTTTCCAGAGTCACTGGCTACATTCGGAATAGAGTCATGTTTTAAATACTGTGTACTGCCTACAGTTTTTATTTAAATAGTGTTCTAAAACAGTGCACATTAGACAGCGATAAACATTTCACACTTTAGTGTGCTACACTGCGTTTACATGATGTCATTATGTTGCATGTTTAATTTAGTGAGTGGCGTCCAGTTATCATCACATGTAACTTTGTGTAACAATGTCAAGAAAGAGATAATTGCATTTATTTTTATTTGCATACATTCACCACTCTGTAAATGGAAGGTAAATGCATTACATGATAATTTTGCTAATCTGAACATATAAACCTGAGAGCAGCCAACAGATATTTTTTGTTTTTTGTTTTGTCAGGTGGGGGGAGTCATCCGTTACTGGTTCCTTACGACACTTTAACTGCCAAAGAGAAATCCAAAGATCGAGAAAAAGCACAAGACATCCTTAAATTCTTTCAGATCAACGGATACACTGTGTCAAGGTGACCATCTCATTTCCTGAATGCATATTTTAGAAAGCAAGATTTCTCATTTCCATGCATGCATTTCTCATTAAGAACTGACTGAATATTCCAAATGTGTGTATAAGTGACGTGACATGTATCTGTGAACTCTTCAGGGCTATGAAAGAACAAGATCTGGACACTCCGTCTATAGAGAAGCGTTTTGCATATACATTTCTGCAGCAGTTGATCGCGTATGTGGATGAAGCTCATGAACACATGCTGGAGATCGGTGAGACACTCATCTAAACATTAAATTATGAGTAAAAGTATATAGATAAATCCTGAACATTATCTTTGCATTTATTTCAGATGTTGGAATACGGTCTAAAGGGGAGAAAATCCCTCATGAGCAGCAGGTCAAATTCTTTGGAAAGGTCTGATTTATCCCGACACATTTGCATTCAGAAATTACATGTCAATCTATTAATACTTTATAAATTAGAAACATCTGCTTTGAGTTCATTCAGGGATCATCGTGCTGTTTTTTTGTTTTTATGGATTTGCAGGTTGTGTTGCCTCTGGTGGATCAATACTTTAAGAACCATCGGCTCTACTTCCTGTCTACTGCTGTTCGTCCAATCAGCAGCGGCGGTCACGCCTCCAATAAAGAGAAGGAGATGGTGACCAGGTGATGTGATTCTCTGAACCCATAAACTCATTTCAGCACTTCATAGAAGTCTCTTAGAAATCAAATTCTGTCTTCTGTTCTCTAAATGCTGTTGTTCTGGATGATTTTCTCTTTCCTCTTTTAATTCCCTTTTAAATTAATTTCTCTCAAACGTCTCTTTTCATCTGACTCTCAGTCTTTTCTGCAAACTGGGAGTTCTGGTCAGACACAGGATATCTCTGTTTGGTAAGGCCAGTGATGCGGTGTGTGTGTGTGTGTGTTTAAGGCGTGTTTAAGGTGTTTTTGCATGTTGTGTGTTCTGTGTGTGTTCAGCGTCTTGGAAAGCAGCACTTCATTAAAGTTCCCATAGTCGATTATCAAAGCTCAGCTGATGTTTTCAGTTTTTATGTCCAACTTTAAATGTTTATATGAAGGTGAAAAGTGAATGTCTGCTTTCAAAGACAATTGTATGATTTATCATTTAACCTCTTCAACTCTAGAGCATTTTTGGGGTGCGACCAGCAATTTTTCACATTCGGATTTAAAAGATCACCATTTACAGATACTGTGGAATAGCTAACAAAACTGGTCATTTTCTCATATTTTTCAGAAATTTTTTTTTTGTTCTCCTAACTTTGTAAGCATGTAATTCTGGTTATGTTCACCCTGTCTCCATTCAAATAGTCTTATTTTATTCCACGAGATGACAGCAAGTACTAGAATTATTATTTTTTCTCTATCACCTTCCGTCACAAAATTCTGATCTGAAATGTAGGTGGCGCTCTAATGCATTTCAGCCTTCACAGATGTGCTCGTCCATAGACATTCAGTCTAATTTTCAGTTCATGCACTCAAAATGTTGCTTGTGTTATAATATATTATAAGGTATAGCTATGAATAGGTACGTAATATAATGTAGTATAATTGTGGTACAATTATTTATGAGAAGTTATAACGTATTATAAGGTGTATTAAGAGACATTACTAATGCATTATAATGCTTTTACAATGCATTATAAATATGGGCTTCATAGAAAGTGTTACCGAGAATTTGCATCACTACGCCTAGAATGCATATGTATATACAGTATGTGTTTACTATGGCATTCAATGTACTTAACACTGGTATTACACTTGTAATACATTGATTGTTGTAATTTGCCATGTATTGCACTTTGGATAAATACAGACTGTACATTATCCTGCTTATTACACAGCTACAAACCAAATAAATGGACATAAAATATAGATTTGCCTTGAAATTATGTAATTATGTGAGAAGAAAGAAATCACCAAACAGCTGAATTGCACCTCCTTTTTGCGTCAAAGTTCTGTTGGTGTTTATTTAGTTAATAATGACTGTCTGACTGCTCATTATCCCGCTTATTACACGACTAATTGCCAAATAAATAAATAAGAGGACATGAAATATTAATTTGCATTGAAATTATGTAATTATGTAAGAAGAAAGAAATCACTGAATAGCTGATTTGCACCTCTGGTTTGCATCAAAGTTCTGTTGGTGTTTATTTTTTCTAAATAATAACCGTCTGACTGCTCATTATCCCGCTTATTACAAGACTAATTGCCAAATAAATAAATAATGGACATTAATTTGAGTTAAAATTATTTTATTAACTTAATTGTAGAGATCACACAGTGATGTGAGAAGCAGGAAAGATGAGTCACAATACCCAGATATGTCTCAATCCCCGAATCTGCAGTTGTTACTCAGAAATATCAGACCACTAGATGGCACCATTGACCAGTCAGAGAACTCCAGAGATCCATGTAATAAATGTGCGAAATTACCAGGGAAATTAAAACAAAAATTACATACAAAAATAGACCATGACGGGAATTTTACAACGTTTTCTGTAGTGCAACCTCTAATTGCGATATATACGTGAAAATGCCAATGGTGAATTAAATAAAATGTATAATTGTTATAAGAAACACAATAATATAACAAGAATTAGAAAGCGCTACGTTATAAAATGAATTATATTCGGAAAGGTTAACCTTACTTAAAATATTAGGGGGTACTTCAAATAAAGAAAGGTTTAGGAACCCCTCATCTGTATAATCGATCAGCGGTGTGATGTTGTTTTTCTGTTTCTCCCAGGGAATGATGCCACCTCCATAGTGAACTGTCTACACATACTGGGTCAGACACTGGACGCCAGGTTAATCACACACACTTTACTAAATCCTACTGTCTGAGAATAAAACAAGCTCTTAAAGTCCAAAACCACTCATTCATTAAGCAATAAGGCACTTAAGATTAAAGACATTATTTAACTCTTCTATTGCATTTGGGTCATTTTTGACTTGGGAGAGGTAGATAATAATTTTTAAATATGATATAGTTTTTAGTACGGGAACCAAACTTTGGGACTTTGTCAAGACTATCAAAATAAAAAAATAAAAAATTTCAGATTTTTTTGTAAGAAAAATTGATATATTGATGTTATAAGAAATATAACATTTAAAACATTTATTTTACATCTTTTGTGTTTGCGGGTCAGTTTTGACCCGGACATCAATTGTGGATTTACACATGATATTATGAATCTATGAATTACATTTAGCCTCTTTCCTATACTCTCTCACTCACTTTTTTCTCTCTCACTGGACACACATACAGTATACAAATACACACACACACACACACACACACACAGACACACACACACACACACACACACACACACACAAACACACATATACACACACACACACACACACATACACATACATAGTCACACACAAACACACACACATACACATATATAGTCACACACATACAGTCACACACACACACACACAGACTCACATATACACACACACACACACACACACACAGACACACATATATACACATACATAGTCACACACAAACACACACATACACATATATAGTCACACACACACATACAGTCAAACGCACACACATATGTTGATGCAGCTATCATTATGAGGACTCTCCATAGACATAATGATTTTTATACTGTACAAACTATAGATTCTATCCCCTAACCCTAACCCTACCCCTAACCCTCACAAAACACTTTCTGCATTTTTACATTTTCAATAAAACATCATATCAAATCAAATCAAATCACTTTTATTGTGCCATTTAGTATGTTATTTCCCTTGTGAGGACCACCCAAAAGATCCTCACAACCAGAAATGTCCTCACAGAACAGGTTGATTCTCAATACTTGGTCCTCACAAGTATAGCAAACCTGCACACACACACACACACTCACACACACACACACACACACACACACACACACACACACACACACACACATTCATATTCACACACACACACACACATCCACACACATACAAAGTCTCTCTCTCACACACACACACACACACACACACACATATACAGTCACACACATAGTCACACACACACACACGTACAGTCAGTCACACACACACAGTCACACACACATACAGTCACAGACAACCACAGTCACACACACACACACACACACACACACACACACACACACACATACAGTCACACACATACACACACATACACACACAAACACACTCACACATATTCCTGTACAAATCAGACATGACAGATGTAACAAACATATCAAATAAACTAAATGAAAGGTGCTACTGTCTAAAGGGGGTGTGACGAGGTCAAAAGTTCATGCATACATTAATCTAAATAGGGCTTGAAAGAGGAAATTGTTCATATTTTTACTCTGCAGTCATCTGATGCAGAAGCAGCTTACAGTATACTCACATCAACATTCAACAGTTCATGAGAGTAAATAGATTTATCTTAAAAACATAGTAAAGAAGTATTAATGATGTATACTTGAGTTGTACAGTTGTTTTCATGAAGTTTAGTTGAAAAAGAATACGTTACTTTCAGAACTTTTGACCACCAAGTTGTATTGAGCAGTTATGAGTAATAGTACAAATAATTCTCACATTAGATGTTCATATAAATTGTATATTATGTTATATGTACATCAAATTTCACAGAAATGTTGATAAAAAAGATGTCTTCACATGTATCACACTGGTTTTGCTGGAGTTAATGTATATTTTGAAATATCAAAGAATTTCTACATTTTATTATTTCTAAAAAAAAAAAACTGCCATATTAATTAATAACATTTATATTTGTCAGTTAACATGCCAAAAATAGCAATCTTTTTACATGAATGAACAGTTAAGAATCTATTAATGACTTACAATATAGTTTTAGATGAAAAACATCAGGTTATGAATGATTTATAAGCTTGAATTCCACCGGGTCAAAATTGACCCGCAAATGCAAAAGATGAATGCAGATTCTGAACGCAACAGGAGGATTAAAGCAAAGGTTTGACGTGTCACTGGGAGAACTAGTTTCTGACATGTAAACTGCAGTTAATATTTGCTCTCTATGGGTGTTGTACAGCCTTTTTAAGTCATAGCTGTTGCTACATTGTGTATTGTAGTATTGTCACCACTTAAACACTGGATTGACCAATCAGCATCCAAGAACGGATCTGGTTTATAAGAGACTGTTTTTTTTGCCTCCAGGACCGTGATGAAAACAGGTCAGGACTCTGTCAAAGCGGCTCTGCGGGCGTTTTTTGATAATGCAGCAGAAGATCTGGAGAAGACGATGGAGAACCTGCGACAGGGTCAGTTCACGCACACGCGGACGCAACCGAAAGGCGTCACACAGATCATAAACTACACGACCGTCGCACTGCTGCCCGTTCTCTCCTCGCTGTTTGAACACATCGGACAAAACCTGTTTGGAGAAGACCTGATTTGTGAGTGAATTTCCTTTCGGCGTTGCGTTGTGTTCTCGGAGATTATGATTCAGTTTTTATACATTTATATTGTCTTTGCAGTGGATGACGTCCAGGTGTCCTGTTATCGGATTTTAAACAGTTTGTACTCACTTGGAACCAGTAAAAGTATTTATGTCGAGAGGTAAATCACAGCTTTTACACTGTCTGCCTGATTCTGCATCATTACATGTTTTTAATGTAACGTGTCATGTCTGTAAGGTCATGTGTGTTATGAAGCATGTATGAGCTGGTGTTGTGTGCAGGCAAAGACCCGCTCTGGGTGAGTGTCTGGCCGCGTTCTCGGGTGCATTTCCTGTGGCTTTCCTGGAGCCCAGTCTGAATAAACACAACACTTACTCTATATACAACTGCAAAAGCTCCAGAGAGAGAGCAGGTACATCATTCACACCTGTACAGGTGCATGCCTAGATCATATTTCACCCCAGAGAAGCAAAATAACATACTACAAATACTGATGTTTAAATGCTTTCATGTTTTAATGAGAATGTTTTGGGGGGAATGTGTATATAAACATAAATGTCCTAAAATAGCCTTCCTTTTTATTTAATGCAAAAATGTAATTTATGTTGTTCTTGTGATTTTGGGATGAACAAGTTCTTGACAGGTTTCTTGAGATTCACCTATACATGAACTTACACTCAGTTTATGCAGTGTGCTTTTTAAATTGTTATTTCTACAACATGAATATTTGGTATTTATAAAATATTTCGGTTCCACATGCAATATTAAAGAAATTTTCGAGTTTCGATACAAGTCAAGCTTAATCAACATCATTTGTGGCATAATGGTGATTACAACACAAGAAATAATTTGGACTTTTTTAGGTATAAAAAAAGAAATCACGGTTACAGTAAGCTGTTTACAATGGAAGTGAATGGGGCCAGTACATAAACATTAAAATACACACTGTTACAAAATTATAGCCACAAGACGTAAAGATTATACATGATATAACATGATTTTAGTGGGATAAAATCACATACTAACCTTTTCTGTGAATCCAATACCCAAATTACAGGATTTTGTTGTCATGGCAACAGAGTTGTAATATTGGATAACATTACACAGATGCAGTTAGTTAGTGATTTTATCACACTAAAATCATGTTAACACACATATTGTTTATGTCTTGTGCCTATACTTTTGAAACAGTGAGTATTTGAACATTTACAGATTGACCCCATTGACTTCCATTGGTAGTGAGTTGCTGGACCACAGATTTTTATTTATCAAGAAAAGGACAGACGAGTTGAAATACTTTTTGTGATAATCAACATTATGCTGCAAATGCTGTCGAGTGAACCCAGATTCTTAAACTCTATGGACCCGCCGGCGGGTCCAAAGGGGGGCGCTATATTGTGGAAAAAAATGTACACTTAAAACGTTAAAGTCCCATTATACAAAAGTCAGGCATATGAGGTATCATTTGAAAGCTTAGAATCTGAACTTTTCAGAGATAACCATCACTTCTGCATTTATGTTACTTAAAATAACAAAATAAGGCTTCAAAACCTTTGCATTGAAAATTAGCGCCCCCTAGAGGTAATGGAGTAGAAATATTTATATAAAATAAAAGTCCTTCACATAGCACCTAAATGCACAAGTCATATATCAAATGAAAGATCTCATTCTCAGGAATGTGACTGTATAGATTATTTTGTTGCACTAATACCACAGTTCGAAAGATTTTCAAAAGAATCACAAAGTGAAAAATAATTTATGTAAGACATCAAATAAAAACGTCTCTTTATGCTCCCATAACTGCTGCTATTAGCTCTAAATAGCCAAAAAATTTATTCTGCTTTTACCTAAGGCAGTTTTCTAAAGAATGAGCCATTGTTTACTTGTCTGTGAGCTTGCTTTTGTGAATAATCCAATGTTATATCTTAGATGTCCAGAACAAAATATGCCATCCAGAAGGAAAAGCATGCAAAACAAATCATCAGAAACTATGTTTTCGACTATTGTATAAAATGATATATATCATCACAAAGGGGAGGATCTCAGCTTTCTAATGACACCTAGATTGATCTTCTAGTCCACTCAGAGGCCGAGATATTCAATGAAATAATGAGAGTGGTGCTTGAACTGTAAAAAAAGTTGATACGGACTTGATACGGACAATAAAATGAGCATCACGTCACTTATCCATTTCTACAAAATATATCTGAATGTATTTTGGTGCCACGTGCAATATTAATACATTTTTCTTTCTGGTAGTGCTAGGTCTACCTACTCAGGTGGAGGAGGTGTGTGCACTGGTGCCATCTCTGGAGCGGGCTCTCGAGGAGATCATGGAGCTGGCGGAGTCTGGCATGCGTTACACACAGATGCCTCACGTGATGGAGGTCCTGCTGCCGATGCTCTGCAGTTACATGTCGCACTGGTGGGAACACGGACCTGAGAGCAACCCGGAGCGATCGGAGAGCTGCTGCACATCTCTGACCTCTGACCACATGAACACACTGCTGGGAAACATCCTCAAAATAATTTACAACAACCTGGGCATCGATGAAGGAGCCTGGATGAAGAGACTCGCAGGTACAACACCAAACACCCATAAAGTCAACATGAAATCAAAACGAACCCTATTTAATTTATTAATACAAGTTGCTTGTCTTGTTATAAATGATTCAGAAATACACATTATTTAGAAGAAAAATATCTGACATTCTCATTGTAGAGAACATTTGGTAGGAGAAAAATTTGGATATGGCATGAGTGCAAGATGATTTCATTAATATTTATGGTCCATTTTCCTGTACATTTTAAATGTGTATTCTGTTAATCTATGTAATTTGCAAAGTTAATTTTATTTTGTCAACAAACAATAGCTGGCCACAAAGATAACTGACACAAAATAGCAATTTTCATTTCACAGGGTCTTCAAAGTTTTTATTGTCTTGAATCATGGGGCAAGTTAATGGAAAGTTAATGGCCAAATTAAAAGTGCATAAAAACTGAGATATTTGTGATGTTGCTTCATTTTTTTATTTTCTAGTTTAAAACACATGTATCAAGTTAGTAGAAATGTAATCTGTATCAATGTTAGTTTCATAAATTAGTAAAAAACATTGTTTTCTACAACACAAAAAAAACACACGGAAAAAAATAGGAGGTTTAAAGGCTTTTTGAAAATGTCAAATGGTGTTACCATCAAGTAAAATGTGTTAAAATACTTTCCTTGCACCTGGTTCACAACTTAACAATTAATTAAAAAGGTGGCATACCCAAAATTAAAGGCTTATAACTCGACAAAAACAAAACAAATAAAAAAACAAGGAGGGTCAAGTGTTTGGTATCATTGTAAAGAAATCTTTTCACATTTTTTAATGATATAGATTATAATACATTCTGACACTCTTAGCCTATGATTTGTTCAAATCATGTCAACTGTAGCTGAGAAATTTTTTCTGTTGATACGACAAAGCAATCAAAAGTTATAACATTACAAATATAATTTATCATAGTGTCCAAAACCCTCTCCAAACAAATAAAACATAATAATTGTACATAAGAACTAATTACACATGCAAACACAACAATGACTAAAGGTTTGCATAGCATGCAGACATGATTTTAGTAATGAGATTTCACAGAATGAGTTTCATTCTGTGTCATTTGAGTCATCACTGAGTCTGTGTCATGTATTTGGCGCCATCTGCTGGTGGCTATATGTAACATTGTGCTTCATGTGGATTATCTAATGATCTGTGCATCTGATTACCTTGTGTGTGGACTCGTTTGAAAGATAATCACCTCCTTTAAGTAATGGTATGTGATATTTTATGTTCTGTTTATATTTCATGAAGTTATATGAGAAAATGCAGCATATAAGCGACACCAACATAATTGTCAAAGACATATGCTTAGTTGGTTGTATTCTACTCTTTGAGAGCTTTCCAACAACATATGACACATGGATATTTGATCAGTTTGATGATTTTACTGATTTCAATAATATGAAATATTTGTATAAATTATCAAAACGGAACACTTCTTATTTGTCTGAAAATTTTAAGGCACTTGTTCAGTTTTGGTCATAATGTCTACATGCACTGGAAAGTAGAGATTCTAATCTTTCTAACGATACCTATTTTGTGTTGGTCAAGACTGTAGTTATTAATAATTATCACGGACCCATCCAAGCTTAAAGAGTTACTCCATTTGACCTGAACAAAATGTGCGTTTTCATAAAAATATCAAAATATTTAACTTACACAGTCTTGAAAGTCTAAAAGGATCTTCTCTGTTTTATGATTTTTTTTTTTTTTTTTTTTTGTCACATCACATGACAATAATATGGCGACCTGCATGTTGGTTACACCGTCTGACTTTGTATTTGGTGGACAAAAGTTTTCAAATATGAATAATATTTTAAAACAAAAAATGTTTCACTGCTTATTTTTTAAGATATAAAAATAATAAAAGATTATCCCAAACTTCTTATGTCAACATTTCAACATTTCATTTTATATCACCAGCAAAATCATCACAAATATGCCATTAATATTTGATAAACAGTTGAGGCCAAAAGTTTACATACATATTGGTGGTGTTTTTTCTGGTTACATGATTTGATTGAACCCAAGCATTTGATTCAAGTTTAAGCAATTAAAAGGCAGTGCCATCAATAAAAACCATAAAAACTCAGTAAAAACGTAAATAAATCTGTCTCTTAGCTACTACAGTATTTTAAAATGACCTCTTTTGAAAATAATGTAGGTAACTACTGTACAAGGTAACATGAAATGTGCTGATTGTGAAAATTTAATTTGAATGTCTTTAGCTTACTGTAGTACGAATGTACGGTAAACTGTATCGCCCTACACATTAATTAATTAATTAGGCCAATCACAGATGTCACTTGTGTTTCAGTGTTTTCTCAACCCATCATCGGTAAAGCAAAGTCTCAGCTGCTGAAGACTCACTTCCTGCCTCTGATGGAGAAGCTGAAGAAGAAAGCAGCGACGGTTCTTCAGGATGAGGAGCACATGAAGGCTGAGGGTCGAGGAGAGATGTCTGAATCAGAACTTCTCATCCTGGACGAGTTCACCATCCTCGTGAGAGATCTGTACGCGTTCTACCCACTGCTCATTCGATTCGTCGATTACAACAGGTACGAGAGACATGCAAGCTCAGGTGAGCTGTGATTGGCTGTTATTGTCACACATCGGTGAACGCTGGCTGTGAGTTTGGTCTGTTTGTGTTTCAGGGCAATATGGTTGAAAGAACCGAATCAAGAGGCTGAGGAATTATTTCGTATGGTGGCAGAAGTCTTTATATTCTGGGCCAAATCACACGTAAGACACACAGATCAAATATGAGTTTAATATGATAATTAACCTGTTTCATATTTATTTATTTTAGACAAAAATGTGTCAGCTTCATATTAAATATGCTAATCTATTAGGTGGAATCTATTTGTTTTTTTTTTTGTTTTTTTTACATATGTGGCAGTTGTAGTTAAAGTTTCTAAATATGTTTAATTTAGGCTAAATAAATATTTGTTTAAATATTTTTTTATCAATAAATTCAGCAAGACTAGTTATAATATTCTGACTATAATGATAATGATGTTAATATAATATTCCCGTTAGTAGAACACTTTTCTGAGTTTGTACTGTGCTAGTGAAAATGTTTGTTTCTTACGCAATAACACATATTGTGCTCTTAATGATTTAAGTAATCTTTAGGAATATCTGGAGGCAAACAAGGACAGTTTATTTCCTAATATCAAACATCATTCAAACAGAACATATACTGTATTAGACAGGATGAAAACTTTGATTTGTCGATAAGTCTTGGAGGTCCAGACTTTGGCTACTTGGACAATTTCCAGTCTGGTTTTCGACTGCATCACAGCACAGAGACGGCACTTATAAAGATACTTCGGCTAATTACTGATTCAGGCTAAACATCAGTGCTGGTATTATTAGATCTCAGTGCTCTGTTTGACACTGTTAACCACAACATTCTCATAGACAGATTGGAAAACTGGGTAGGGCTCTCTGGGACGGTCCTCAGCTGGTTCAGTTCTTATCTCGTAGGGAGGGGTTACTATGTGAACATAGGCAACTATGAATCTGAGTGGACATTCATGATGTGTGGAGTCCCACAAAGCTTAATTCTTGCACCACTCTTGTTCAACCTGTATATGCTCCCACTAGCCCAAATTATGAAAAAGAATCAAATTGTGTACCATTGACCAATCACAATCAAGTATTCCAGAGAGACATGTAATAAGCACACTCAAACACTTAATTAAATAGGCTTTTTTGTCTGTTTCTCCACAGAACTTCAAGAGAGAGGAGCAGAACTTTGTAGTTCAGAATGAAATCAACAACATGTCCTTCCTCATCACTGACACCAAATCAAAAATGTCTAAGGTACAGGATCTCACCTCACACTTTCACGTGCGCAGTTTTGCATGAATGCCATTAGTTGCCTATGCCATGGTATTTTGAATACTGTTTACTGATCTGTAAATGCGTATGTGTGTGTCTCTCCACAGGGTGCAGTATCAGACCAGGAGAGGAAAAAGATGAAGAAACGCGGCGATCGATACTCACTTCAGACGTCACTGATCGTTGCCGCTCTCAAGAGGTTACTTCCTGTCGGGTTGAATATCTGTGCGCCGGGAGATCAGGAGCTGATCGCACTCGCCAAGAGCCGCTTCACACAGGTACAGCAGAGTTCAAGAACACAACTTTTAGTTTCATGTGTGGAAAGACATTTGTCTTGAAGCTGAGGTTGTTTTACTTCAACAGAAAGACACTGAAGATGAGGTGCGAGAGACCGTCAGGAATAACCTCCACCTGCAGGGGAAGGTCAGCTGTCACTCTGTTATTCTGTCTGTCTCTGATATCTAACTATCACACATTCATCTGTTCACTTTCATTTGAGTGTTTCGCATTTCTGACCACTGGAGAATAATATAACAGAACCAGTGATCAGAAATCATTTATGGGTCAATGACATGATGCTCATTTTACATTTTTGTCCAGATCCATTAAAGCAGTGGTTCTCAAATAGGCATGTAACGATACACAAATTTCACGATGCGATACAATATGATACACAGCACCCACAAACATTTTTCGCTTAAACTTATTCAAGGTTTCGACATAAATGTATTTGCATAGGTGATAATACAATGAGTGATAATTCAGTGGTTGATGATAATAGGGACAACGGCTTGATGATTAAACGTGAGTGAATGATTATCTAAAGGGAAAAACTTGAGGGTAATGGTTATACTTTAGATAGTTGATTATCATTATTTGATGATTATCAGAGGTAATGGTTATACGTTTGATTAATTGATAATCATTATTCAGTGATTTACCATTGTGGCAGACAAGCCTCTGGAATCTGGAACCGGATTGACACTCAAAAAGACTTAAATTACAACTTAAAACACTGAACACATAATAACACGATGACACACACAGCTCTGTGTGTGTGTCTCTCTCTCCAGTGCTCCCGACTCCTCATCTTATCTCTCTCCCGCTGATTGGGCCGCTCAGCACCAGGTGTGCACACTCACAGCCCGGCCACGCACGCCCTCCTCCTCGTTATATCCCCACCGCCCGATTCAGGCCGGGGAAAGCTCCGGAATGACTTACTCCCCTCCTCTCTTCCTTCCTGGATGGGAGGAGTTGCCCCTTTGGCCATGTCGCCAGCTAGTTTTCCCCACCTCCTGGGTACCTGGGTAGGACGAGGGGAGGGGAGAGGAAAAGGGGGTGGGAGAGACAGAGAGAGAGAGAGGGAGAGAAAAAAAAAACTCCAGTTCCCAACCACGCCGCCATTTGGTCCTCAGCCAGCTGGGTAGCAGTCCTCCGCGACGCTGGACGATGGTACTGGACCTCACCTCCTAGCGGACGGCAGCTAGCTCCTCCGCCTCCCAGCAGACATCAGCAACTGCTCCACCTCCTGGCGGACGGCGGCAAGCTCCCCCGCCTCCTGGTGGATGGTAGCGGCTCCTTTGCCCTCTAGCGACCGGCAGCAGCTACTCCACTTCCTGGCGAACGGCAGCAAGCTCCCCCGCCCCCTGGTGGACGACAGTGGCTCCTTCGTCTCTTGGCAGATGGCAGTGGGCTCCTCCGCCTTCGGGCGAACTGCTCCAGTACCACCGCATCAAACATCCTCGCTGTCGCGAACCTCTGTCAACGGCGAGGGCTATCTGACGGCGCGTATTCCTTCAGTACCGGGTTTCGGCACCAGTGTGATAGACAGGTTGACCTCATTCATCACTCACCTTCCCGGCCTCGCTCTGCCCAGACACCGCTTGGCCCCGCCCTGCTAGCCACAACCTTTATCAATTATTGTATAACCATTAACCACATTTGTCGCATTTCGAATGCCATAGAGGCTGTGTCATATTGTGAATATAGTATATTCTATATTAACAATGTAGCACAGCCTCTCATGTCTTATTGCTTATTATGCATAGTCAATCGCGTTTACAGCGCAAAAGAAACACCGAAATGATATGACTGGATTTTTTTCCAATTTGTCCGGCAAACTTTATCATTCCCGAACATGTTGGCACGCACCAATTTTTTTTTAGCTAAAACTCTGAAAAGTACATAATCCAGTGTTATTTAGCGGTTTGAGCAAAAACCATTTTTTTGCCCTCTTCCCCCAGTTTCACTTTGCATATTTACTGGCAGTCATACTGGCTTGTCTAAAGTGTTGTGCTCATACCTGTTTACATTTCGACGTCAAAAGCAGAGAATAATAAGTCTCATGTCAGTGCCGCCTCTCCGGGGAGGAGACTTTTTCACAGCTCTCAGTGTTACATTCCTTGGTTTTATTCACACTTCTGAATTTATTTATGTATCGTGCTATACATATTATATCGAATCGACAGCGTCGTATCATACAGTACAATACCATTCAATATTTTTTTACACTCCTATTCTCAAAGTGTAAAAGACTGCCCTAGTTCTCAAAACTCGTTCACATTCACTCATTCATTTTCCAATGAAGTTTTATAGTGAAGCTGTTCACTGCAGACTTTAAGACATTACCGTATGATTATCTTGAAATATGCTTTGAAATTAGGTGTATTCTAAAACATGGGCGCCTGCAGGATTTCATTTGAAGGTACGCACAGAAATGTGCCCAATACAACCTTATATTTAGTGGGGTTTGGGGACATGCTCCCCCTGGAGAATTGTTTTGCAAAAACACCAAAGCGTTCAATTCTGGTGACTTTGAGAGAATTTTTGTTTTCTCGAATATGAGTTGCGTTCATGTAACTATTGGCTAAAAGTATTTCTTCCATTAACTGTTCAGAACAAACACGTTCTCGTGCTAAAAAAAGCAAAATGCACCACAACGATTAGAACAGAATGCAGGTGTCTCAAGACTTGTTTTTAACTTGACACAATGTCTAAAAATGCAGCGCTCCCATGAGAGATGCTAAAAACAGTGAAACGTGATGTAGTTGTCAAAAGACATTAAATCTAGTGAATGTTTACATGGAAAATGATTGAAAAACAACGCGAGGGGACGCAAAAACACGTTTGGTATGAATAGCCCCTTGTTCACATGACACAGCACTCGCTGACGTTACCTCTCAAAAAGACGTTTGTTTCAGTTGATTGTTGGTACATTTCCACTGTATCTAGCGCTGTTTGTTCTCTATGTTCTTAAATATCCCGATACTGATTTACTGTGTGAGAAACCACTCCAAATGATTCAGTGAGAGAGCGGACCGAACGAAATGTACTGAATCATGAATCGATTCAGACAGTTTTGCCAGCTAATTCACTGAAAATAACTGACTCAAAAGAATGATTCATTCGCAAATTGGGCGTCACTAGTTCTTCTAAACAGCCAACAGAAATACGGGACACATTTCATGATTGACGAGTAAATATTTCTCAGGTGAGTCGGCGCGCTCATGGTACGCACAGTGCGTTCAGCCGTACTATACAAATAAAAGTGATTTGACTATTCAATTCATTTGTCAAAAATGAATGAAACCAACATGAATACAAATATTTTATTTCTAAGAAGTTGTATTTTTACCTGGATTTTATCAACATTTCTTCCTTTTATCATCTCAGTTATCATTGAGCGCATTTACGTGTACACCAATATGCTGATTACTCCCAAAAATCAGCTTATTTAAAAAATCCGACAAAGCAAGAAATACGTGTTTACATGACATTTTAAATAATCACGTTATTCTCTACTTTTGACATCAAGCCATAAAGAGGCATGCACACAACACGTGCGCACATTGGATAAGTAAGGAATAATTGACGACGGACCGTTGAATTATTGAAAATTATACCACAGGTCTGCTGAATGCTTGATTCTTATTGGTTGATGGACGTTCTAAGGTGTGCAATTATTTTCCAGTAGGCGCACAACTATGAAGTAGTTCCAGTTCTTGACCGCATAACGGTTCCATGTCACTTCGCCAAATGATTTCAGTTATTTCAAAGAGCCGTACAGGCTACCATAACATAATAACCATATAAAACAAAACATTGGTTAAGTAAATCGGATAAGAACGACAATGTCTATAATATCCTAAATTTATATCAATTTCGATTGAAAAGTGTCTTTGGGATCCTTCTCTTTCTATTTCTCTCTCTCTTTCTCTCTCTCTCTCTCTCTCTCTTTCTCTTTCTCTCTCTCTCTGTTTCGCTCTCATCTCACCCAACAACACACACACACCGTACATGCTACCACAGCAAAGTAACCATATAAACAAAGACATTGGTTAAAGTAAATTGGTTAATAACATTAAACAATGAATATAATATCCTAATTTTCAGTTGAAATGTGCCCTCGCGCTACCTCGTCTCCCCCACGCATGCACACACACACTCACACATAGAGACTCGAGTCTCGACCAACAAATAGAGCCCCCCCCCCACCCCTGCGACTTGATCAATACAAAAGTTTCTATTATCCAAAATCACTTTTAATATGTGAAACTTTTTATGTTTCAATGTATTTTGCCCTCATCAGCCTCGCATAGCTATAGTGAAAAGCAACGTCGTGCTCCCACAGACTCTCTCGGGAGCAAAGTCAGCGCACCCCCGTGACTCACTGGGATGTAAACTGTTGTTTGGCAATGGAAAAGCTGTACAAGAATGGTGACTCACTGCTGCTGAGAAGGAAACTTAAACTTACATCTTGGCAATTTGAAGTGATGTTATTACTGATGAGAGCCACTTTAAATACAGGTAATAATTCCACAAATAATTTCTCTCAGTTCCTTTCTTTTCTCGCTCACACACACGCACACACACACACACAGTACCTTGTTATTCCAATGCCGAAAGCAGCACGTCCTCCGTTGCTAGTTCTAAAGTGATGTTTTCGAACTAGCAACGAAGGCTTGAGTATCAAAAGTATGTATCAAAGCTAGATACAATTTATCAATAGAACAGCTTCTATATTATCGAAAATATCTGTGGTAAACATCCTCACGCTCCCCCTCTCTTAAGCTCTCACACATGTGGACACAGATACATTATACGCATTACGCACACACTTACGAGCGAAAAACAGAGCCGTCATGTCAGTTGAAAACAGTTGTTAAGGTTTACATCAGAGAAGCTATATTTGTAAATGGCAGCACTCGCTGCTGCTAAGGAGTGCTTAAACTTACATTTTGGCGATTTTGAAGCGATGTTACTTCTGACGAGAAGGTAATACCACAGGCGATCTCTCTGAGTTTCTGTCTTTCGATCCCTCAAATACAAACTCACACACAAACTCACACACACACACACGCAAACTCACTACCTTATCACTCCAGTAAGTGCTCCAGTAAAGCAGCGCAAACCTCGTAGTCCTCCGTTGCTAGTTCTAAAGTGATGTTTTCGAACTAGCAACGAAGGCTCAGACTCGCTGTGTCTTGTTTCGAAGGCTGCATCCTCCAGAGGTCGCATTTGTCGGCTGCATACGTCATCGAGGCTGTCTCATTTCAGAAAAGCGAGTAGAACACTTTGAATGCAGCCTTCGAATGCAACCTTTTTTCACGGGAATTCGGAGGATGCATGAGGTGTATCCTTCATGGGCACTCACAACCCACAGTTCTTTGCTTCAGCAGAAATGAGCATCATTTGTTTAAAAAAAATGAGGCCAATTTGCCTGAAAGTATGATGTTCAAATGCAAGTAATGTTAATTCCCAAGTTTAAGTACCTCAGAAGATGGGTGCAGAGTATATAATATGTATAATTATAGTAATATATACTAAAATTTCACCTGTAAAATCTATTTTCATTTCTCCTTACATCATTATAACTCTCCTAAAATGTACCTCATACATTCCCTTCCAACGGGACTTTGTTCCCGTCTCACTCAAAGCACTCATGCTTATTAAAGAGTGGCATGCTGTCGCAGCAACTATGATAAGTTCTGTTTCCATTTGTCCTGCGAAAGCCGTCTCATTGAAACGAGGCTTGTTTAAAGGAGGACGCTCGGTATACCGCTGCCTTCAAAGGACGCGTCCTAGCTAGCACGCAGCCTTCAAAATGAGACACAGCAACTGAATCCGTGGCGAAAGAAAGTAGTTCCTCTCATAAGAGCATTTTAGGGACAAAAACACTGCGCATTGTGACTCCATTACCACCTCGGGTGTGCATTATTTTTCAATAATTCAACGGTCCGTCATTAATTATTCCGCTTATACCATGGCTACCACACCTTAAGACATTGTTCAGGGTTTTATCTCAAGATATTTTCTGGTTTTCATTTCTTTTGAGAGGAATTACTTTCAACATGGATTCAGCATCTTGCTTTAATACAGTCTGAGCCTTTGTTGCTAGTTCGAAAACGTCACTTTAGAACTAGTAACGGAGGATTGTGAGGCTTGCACTGCTTTACTGGAGATTTTACTGGAGTGATAAGGTAGTGCGTTTGTGTGTGTGTGTGTGTGTGAGTTTGTGTGTGAGTTTGTATTTGAGGGTTCAAAAGATAGAAACTCAGAAACTGAGAGAGATCGCTTCTGAGATAAATTTTTGTTGCAGCTCTCATCAGAAGTAACATCGCTTCAAAATTGCCTAGATGTAAGTTTAAGCACTCTCAGCAGCAGTGAGTGTCGCCAGTTTTGTATATAGCTTCTCCTATATAAACCTTAACAACTGTTTTCAACCCCACTGAGATGCAGGTGTGCACTGATATGACGGCTCTGTATTTGCTCGCGAGTAAGTGTGTGTGTAATGCATATAATGTATGTGTGTCCACGTGTGTGAGAGCTTAAGAGAGGGGGAGCGGGAGCTCAAGGGTGTTTATCACAGATATTTTAGATAATATAGAAGCTGTTGTACTGATCAAGTGTATCTAGCTTTGATACAGCTCAAGCCTTCATTGCTAGTTCAAAAACGTCACTTTAGAAATAGCAATGGAGGATGCGCTGCTTTTCGGCATTGGAGTAACAAGGTAATGTGTGTATTTATTTCCGAAATTGAAATAAATATAGGATATTTTAGACATTGTTTTACTTTAACCAATGTCTTTGTTTTAATTGGTTATTTTGTTGTGGTAGCCTTTAGGGCTCTTTGAAATAACTGAAATAATTTGGCAAAGTGATATGGAACCGTTATGCGGTCAAGAACTGGAACTACTTCATAGCCGTGCGTTTACTTGAAAAATAATTGCACACCTTAAAACGTCCGTGAACCAATCAGAATCAAGCAACAGAGCCGTTGTGTAAGCTTGTTTAATGCGTTTACATGAGCACACATGTTGTCGGCATATTAAGCAAAATCGGTGTAAGAATGTGCATGTAAACGCGCTCATTATTTGTCATTGACCCTGCTGCATGTGTGTTAATTTCATCTTCATTTCATCCCTGCATGTTTCCGTTTGCATGCCTGCATGTGTCGCTGTCAGTACTGCACTTTACACTTCAAAAAGCTGGTGAAGAGAGTCATTATCATATTGAAGTGGGTGAAGAGTCGTCAGTGTAAACCCGCCACAGCAGAAATCCCCCTTCACAAACAGCTGCTGCTGCGCAAGCGCTCCGCAACCCTGGACGTGACCCAGCAACCCCCACGCACGCCCCCATCTCAGCTGAAGAAGGCATCGTCTGTGGATTTTGCGTGTAAAAATGTGAAAGGCACTGTGAAGCAGGCAGAAAAGCCACAGGCGTGTAAACACAGAGACGGGCACAATATGTTTGGGTGCAATAAACTGGTGGGTAACAAAACTACTGCAGAAATACTGAAACTACTTGCACTTGATTTAAGTAAGTGTAAAGATGCTTTTATTTACAGTAACTCATAGGCCACATGAACATTACAAAGTTTTTCGGAGTGACAACTGCTTTTCAATGCAGAGTGAATCTGAATTATCATTGTGTGCATGTGTACAGAATGCATCAGTCAAATCCCAAGCCACATCCAATGAGATTTTAGGCTGAAATTGGACATCTATATCTCTAGAACACAAAGTCCAATCTGCATGAAACTTGGTACAAATTCACAACAAGCCGTTGTGAGGATGTACACCAAATTTGGTCTAATTTCTCCTATAGGGGGCACTATAACTGAAAATAAAATGCTTTTATCTGCAATCGTTTGAGCGAGATGAAATTCATTGACTTTAAATTACAGCTGTATTCTGTTCTGCCAAATCTGGAAACTTTGGTCATTTCTTTATCTCTTTTTTAATGTGCTTGGACACTGATACTTGCTGCTTGAGTTTCCTAACGTTATCCTTTTCCAAAGTATGTGGTAATGGGGAGTGTTTTCATCATTTTTGATGGAGTAAAAAGCACCGTTCCAGTGTGGATGTGAGGCAGAAATGTTGCTAAATAATTAGTTTCTATATGAAAATGTATTAGTGTGGACACCAGGTTTGCCCCAGAAATAACCATAGCAGCATATTGATGTCTCGCAGATATAAAAACGAGAAACATGGATGCCACCAGTTTAAGCTGTTTGGTTTGCGCTATTTTTAACAAAAGATCTATTGTGACAAAAACGTTGAAGCATTTATCATTGCATACTGCACACTGTTTCACATACTATTTTTTTTTAAAAATAGTATACATCATACAGTACAGTATATACTGTGCAGTATGTAGTGAGCTGTGCGCAAGGATTCAATAACAAACAGCCTGACGAAATGTCTTGTCGTGAATCACTTTTCATGGCTGGTTAGCACAAAACTCAGATTAACAGTTTGGGTGTAAGTGCCCTCGCTCCAGGGGTCAAAAGTGATCAAATAGCCCAGATTTGAACCTGCAACCTTTGTATGAGCTGCTCACAACAATCAGATATTTAAACTTATGATTAATATTCTCAGTCATATTCTTTGATTATGTTGCATGTTTTCCACATCAAACATACATGCCAGAGCTTCCTCTTTGTTAGTGTTTAAATTGATCAGTGTTGTAAGTGGAGTGTGTGTGTGTGTGTGTGTTCAGTTGGAGGATCCTGCTATCCGCTGGCAGATGGCGCTCTATAAAGACATGCCCAACCGCACCGAAGACACCTCTGATCCTAATAAGACTGTCGAAAGAGTGCTGAACATCGCTCATGTGCTCTTCCACCTGGATCAGGTAAAAATGATGCTATTAATCTGTTTTCACTTTGTATCTATGCAACACTTCATTAGGTCTTTATATGCAGCAGCTTTAATCTCAGGATTGACTGAATAATTCAGTATTTTTTACTTTTTAATGGGTAATTTTCTACACTTTTCTTCAAAGTCTCTTGTGTTAAAAGATAAAACAATTTACCCCTTTATACGTCCCCACAGTTCGTGTGTTTGTAGATGTTGATGAGTGTGTGTTCAATCAGGTTGAACATCCTCAGAGGAGTAAAAAAGCCGTGTGGCACAAGCTTCTGTCCAAACAGAGGAAGAGAGCCGTGGTGGCCTGCTTCAGGATGGCACCTCTTTACAACCTGCCCAGGTCATCAACTGCTTCCGTTTGTAAACTCGCATTACTGCTACCTTGAATCTCTGATGTAATGACGAATCCTCGAAGATCTGAGATGTTCTGAATGTGTCGTTTTCAGGCATCGTGCAGTAAACCTGTTCCTGCAGGGTTATGAGAAGTCCTGGATCGAGACAGAGGAACATTATTTTGAAGACAAACTGATAGAGGATTTGGCTGTATGTATTTTTAATCTCATATGGTCTTATACAACAGTTAGACACAACACAAATCCTCTTGTTTGTTCAGTACCTGTATCTTTATAATAACATAAAGTCAATTGATATTCAGAGCACAGGAACCTGAGTAGATTTGGCAGGTAGTATTTTCAGAGTCCTGAGATAACACTGCCTTGCTATCCCATGGCATTTTACACGCTATTGTTTTTCTAACAAAAGTCTGCCTGTCTGCTTATTTAATGGTTTTGAGTGAAACTCAGGGACCATATAGGCTAAAATCTTGAGATTTTAAAGGCTAAAGTTCCTGGAGAGCTCCTTCTGAAATTTTTTGAGTTCTCTCGAATCTGTTGGCCACGTGGTTTTCAATATCCGTGAATAAAAATGTTTCATAATGTTGAATTTTCTGCATAAACCTACTTTTTTTTTTTTTAGCTCATTCTAGGCCGTTGGTCTAATTAAAATTTAATTTGGCATGTACCATTTACATAAGTCACTTCTGACAAGAAGTTCAAAGAATTGTCATTTATCAATTCGTTTGAGAGATACGCCAATGCATTTTTGGGGTGTAATTGGGCATCTGTATCTCTAGAACACAAAGTCCAATCTGCATGGAAATTGGTTTGCATTGACAAAAAGACATTCTGAGGAAGCACACCAAATTTTGCCAAATTCCATCCATAGGGGGCACTATAACCGAGAAATAAAATTGCCATTAACTCTGTAATCATTTGATTGAGAAAGTTGAAATTCACCTCTTTTAGATGACAACCATATTCTATTCAGCCAAATTTGAAAACTGTGGGCAATTTAAATTGCATTTTTAGTGTGCTTGAACCCTGATAATTGCTGCTTGCGTTTAGATTTCATATTGTTTTCTAAAATCAATGTTTTTAGGTGGTTGAGTGTAGATGAGGGTGGTGTTTGAGATGAGCTGTTTGGTGTTTTAGAAACCAGGTGGAGAAGAGCCGTCAGAGGAGGACGAGACCACCAAACGCATCGATCCGTTACACCAGCTCATACAACTGTTCAGCAGAACCGCACTGACAGAGAAATGGTGCGAGTTCTTGACAGTCTTTTATATCTTTAAATGAATAAACAGTAAGAATGACTTTGCTTTGTACTGTAGTGAACAAGTCCATCTCCCACATGTCTTGAACTGTTGCCATTGTTTGTGTTTTAGTAAACTAGAGGAAGATCATCTCTACATGGCCTACGCTGATATTATGGCCAAGGTGAGACTCGTTAAATTATCAGACAGGCCGATAATAATATGTTTTAAAAAAGATAATAATGCTTTTCATGACATAATATTTTCATTTGATATTGACTCGAGTTAATCGGGAAAAAAAGTAACCTGTCAAGAACATGTCCAGCTCATATTTCACCCTAAAAACACAAGAAAAAATAAGAAAAAGAGAGGAAAAATGAAGCCTGTTTTAGGACCATTAAGATTTTTGCATTTCACTTTTATGAAAATGAAGCCCAGTTCTCATCACTGTAATGCCAATAAATAATGATATGAATTACATTTTACAGTATTCATATGTCATGGTAGTATTTTATTTTTTACTGAATTTTAATAATGTTGACTTTAATTAAAAAAAAATAAAAAATAATAATTGTGACCTTATTGTGACCGAATTTTCCTGAAAATAAAATGTGTTTTAAAAATATAAAAAATAAGCTTTCTTATCTTTTAATACAAACTATAAAACGGAATACAATAGAATATGCAGTAAATGATAAAATTGAGTACATTGATTGTGGAGTAAAATATGACCTGGACATTTTGTGAGATTCTGCTTTCCAGCAATACAACATTAACAACTCAAATAATCTGATAAATATTGTATTGTTTTGCTAATCACCTGCAGAGTTGTCATGATGAAGAGGAAGAGGATGAGGAAGAGGTCAAGAGTTTTGAGGTAAGTGTGACTCTCTGTTTCCCCATCAAAGATACATAAAAAGTGGGATTGTCAAGCTGAGATTTCTTTATTTAATTGCTGATAAAAAGACTTTCCTGTGTGCTAAAATGTGAACCGATCACAGACTGCTACACTCACTTCATCAGTCTAATTAACACAACTCTTTGAAGATGCTTTTGATTTTTGGTTCTCTGCTGAAAATAACATCTTAAACCAGCTCAAGGTGGTTTGCCGGGACACCAGGCTGCTTTCCACTGGTCCGGCTGATCTGGTTTCAGAGTGGTTTTGGGCACTTGTCAACTGGCCAGTGTGCTGGAAAATCCATCTTAAGCTGGTAGCTGTGTTTTGGGACATGAAAGCTGGTTTCTAGCTGGTCCAAGCTGGTTATTAGCTGGTCTTTAGCTGGTCCAAGCTGGTTATTACCTGGTCTTTAGCTGGTCCAAGCTGGTCATTAGCTGGTCCAAGCTTGGAGACAAGCTTAGACCAGCTACCTCCTGGTCATACCAGCTCAAGGTTGTCAAGCTTGTTTTTGGAACGTGGTAACATGTTAATAACAAGCTTGGACCAGCTTGGACCAGCTAAGGACCAGCTTGGACCACCTCATGACCAGCTTGGAGACTAGCTAAGCCATCTTGAACTAGCTAAGACCAGCAAACAACCTTAGACTGGTTTATGCTGTTTTTCAGCAGTGCTGCAACTGCAGACTTTCATCTGACCGAGTTCTGCTCATACACGCTTTACAGAAACTCTATCACACATCTAAAGACTGACTATACTTTTCCTGTAAACTATAAAACCTGCTAAGCATGGGATCTGGTTTTACTCTGCTGTACAAGCTGGTTTGTGTGGTTGACCAGCTAGACTGCCAGCCAGTGGGATTAAATCTGATCAGGCCTGGTAGACCACTTTGACTGATGGGGAACTAGTTAACTTTTACATTTTTGGGTGAACTATTGAATAAGTGGGGTTTTCTATGTTGTGTAGAGACTGGGAAAACAGAAATTAAACTTTGATGATTTGTTGTGTTAAGGAATTGTCCTGAGCATGGATGAGCAGCGTTAGCATGATTAGCACCAGCATCAAAACGTTTCTTTTTGCTCTCTACTCATCTTTTCCAGTTAGTTATAACAAGTTTTCAGGGCAAAGTATGAAAGGACTTAATTCTGTTTCTGCAGCATGATATTATGAAAGATTTCAAAATATCCAGCACAGAAGAGCAGTCTCTGGTAACCAACATTAACATTGTTTTAATTATTTTTTGGTGTTCTTTTTTGGACACCATACATGGTTTCTCATTTGTTAACGTTTTTTTTTCTGACTTAAGTATAAAAAGCCAACAGCTAGCACTATTTGATTTACTTTCGCCAGGCACTTCTTCCTGTGTGTTGTCACTGCGATATTGCTGTTGCTTCTGCTAAGAGACCATTTTTGACAATGTGAAAGACAAAAAAAAACATCATCTGTGGTCTCATGTATCTTCACACTACCTTTTAGCATCCATATCCCATAGTGAGCCACTTAAAGAGGTGTTATAACAGATTATATATGATGATGAAGAGATTTATCTTTAAAAACACACAGTGGTGATGGATTATTGTGTGATGATCTGCCTGCACAATCATTGCTGTGATACGGTTGTTATAACAGGTTATTCACCGATAAGCATTATGACAACTCAAGTGAAATGAATAACATTGATCATCTCCTAACAAGGCCACTTGTCAAGGTCTGGGTAGATTATAGGGTAAGCGAACAATCAGTTCTCGCAATCAATGTGTTGAATGCAGGAGAAATGGGCAGGAGAAAAGACCATAGCAACATTGAAAAGGGCCAAATTTTTATTTGCCATATGACTGGGACAGAGCATCTCTGAAATGACAAGACTTGTGGGGTGCTCCCGGTCAGCAGTGTTGAGTACCTACCGACAGTGGTCCAAGGAGGGACAAACCACAAACCGGCGACAAGGTGTTGGGTGTCCAAGGCTCATCTATGCGCGAGGGCAATGAAGGCTATCCCGTCTGGTCCGTACCGACTGAAGGTCTACTGTGGCACAAGTCACAGAAACTTTTAATGATAGTTAAGGGAGGAATGGGTCACATCACACAGTGCATCGCACCCTGCTGCGTATGAGTCTGTGTAGCCACAGACCGGTCCGAGTGCTCATGATGACCCCTGTCCAATGTTGAAAGTGCCTACAATGAGCATGCGAGTGTCGGAACTGGACCTTGGAGCAGTGGAAGAAGATCGCCTGATCCAATGAGTCCCGTTTTATTTTACATCACGTGGATGGCCGTGTACGTACGTGTTCGCCATTTACCTGGGGAAGTGATGGCATCAGGATGCACTGTGGGAAGACAAGCCGGTGGAGGGAGTGTGATGCTCTGGGCAATGTTCTGCTGGGAAACCCTGGGTACGGCCATTCATGTGGATGTCAATTTGACACGTGCCACCTACCTAAACATAGTCGCAGACCAGGTACACCCCTTCATGGCAATGGTATTCCCTAATGGCAGTGGCCTTTTTCAGCAGGATAATGTACCCTGCCACACTGCACACATTTTTCGGGAATGGTTTGAGGAACATGATGAAGAGTTAAAGGTGTTGCCCTGGCCTCCAATTTCCCTAGATCTCAATCCGATTTAGCATCTGTGGGATGTGCTGGACCAACAAGTCCGATCCACAGCAGCTCCACCTCACAACTTATAGGACTTGAAGGATCTGCTGCCAATGTTTTGGTGCCAGATAACACAGGACACCTTCAGGGGTCTTGTACAGCCCATGCCTCGGCGGGCCTGCACTGTTTTGGCAGCATGTGGAGGACCATATTAGCATATTAGGCAGGTGGTCATAGTGTTTTGGCTCATCAGTGTATAATTAGACTTCAAATGAAAATCACCTAGAATGATTTCCAGTTTCTTATTTGTGTTATTGGAGATTTTTAATGTGGCATTTGAAATATGGATCTGCACCCAGCAACACCAGACACTACAAAACACATTCAACATTTGTGAGTTGTGTGATGTGCAGATGTTCACAGGAGCTGTGTTATGATGTCCTCCTCTCGTCTGTCCTGCAGGAGAAAGAGATGGAGAAGCAGAAGTTGTTGTATCAGCAGGCAAGACTTCATGACCGCGGAGCCGCTGAGATGGTGCTGCAGACCATCAGCGCCAGCAAAGGTCAGACAAACACACCTGTCACACAGGCTTCTGCAGAAGATCTTCAAACCTCAGAGAAGCTTGAATGATTTGATTCTTTACTAAACTATTCTGAACCCACTTATTCTAGTGCTATTGGCCGATCACAGCAGACATATTTTAGTTCTGTTTTTTATGTGTAATCTTTATGCAGAATTTGTAAACAAACCATCTAAACTCACTAAAGATTGCTTTGTTGCTGAAAAATTTAGATGCATCGTGAATCATTTTGGAATCGCATCATGACTCCATGAATGGAAATCAAATGGGGTTTTGATTCAGTCTGCTAACGTTTAGGTTGATTATAGTCTTTTAAGAGCTCATGTGAATGTATGGTTCTGTAGGTGAGATGGGGCCGATGGTGGCCTCTACACTGAAGTTGGGCATCGCTATACTCAATGGAGGAAACTCAACTGTACAGCAGGTAAAACCGATATAAAACATCACAATCTAAGTGACGTTAGAGGTGGCAGGGCAGTTTATTGTGTTCTGTGTGTCGATTGTCTTCCACCTGTAGAAAATGCTGGACTACCTGAAAGACAAAAGAGACGTGGGATTCTTTCAGAGTCTAGCTGGACTGATGCAGTCGTGCAGGTAAAAACGTCCACTTTATGATGAACAATGCAGAATTTTCGAGTGTTTGGAGTGTCTGCATTTAAATTTAAATGTGATGTCACTTCTTTAAAAACTAGTCATGCACTACAAAAATTCACTATCTGAATTATTCAGGAGTGAATTGGGTTGTAGAATGTTGTTGGTTGTCATCTTGTAAATACCCTGTAACAGGGGACAAGGATGGGCAAGGAGGAGGTGGGAACCGGACGAAGCATCAAAGTAATATTTTAATGGAAACTTAAACAAAAGACACAAACAAAACACACACACATGGCAGCTGCGTGTGGCTCTCTCTCTCCCGAACTACTGCACCCGTCTACCTTTATCACTCTCCTTGGCTGATTAGCCCGATTGGGTGCCGGGGCGTGCGTAGTCATAGCCCGGCCCTGCCCTCCTCCTCCACACTCCTCCCTCCTTTGCCTCAGGCCGGGGAATCCCCGGCATGACGTACATCCCCCCTCCTCCTTTCTGGGGGAGGGGGGGGGGGATGTTGCCCTTCTGGCTACGCCTGCCGTTAGGCTTTCCTCACCTCTCTAGAGCTGGAGAGGGGGACAAGTGGTGAGAAAAAAGAGGAGGAGAGGGAAAGGGCGAGGCAGAGTGACAGTGAGAGAGAGAGAGAGAGGAGAGAGAGAACACGCTGTCACCTGGTCCTCGACCACTCCTTCAACCTCTGGTGGACGACAGCCGCTCCTCCCAGGGTGGACAGGAGCGAGCCCTCCAACCCCTGGTGGATGGAACAGCCCTCCGCGTTCTGGGGGCCGGTAGCGAGCCCCTCCGCCCCTGGCAGAGGCTCCACCGCTCCAGGCGACCAGCAGCGAGCCCCTCCTCCCCCCAAGGACACCGTCCATTCCTCCGCGTCCAGGCAGCTGGTAACGACTCCTCCATCCCCGGCAGACGTCCGCGGCTGCTCCTTTGGGTGGACGGCAGTGGTGAGGACTTCACGCAGCGCATCCCTCCTCCTTTCTGGGTTTCTGCACCGATGTAACAGGGGACAAGGATGGGCAAGGAGGAGGTGGGAAGCGGACGAATCATCGAAGTAATATTTTAATGGAAACTTAAAAGACTCAAACATAAACACACACACACACAGCAGCTGCGTGTGGCTCTCTCTCTCCTGAAATGCATCACCCGGCTGCCTTTATCACTCTTCTCGGCTGATTAGCCCGATTGGGGGCCGGGCCGTGCGTAGTCATGGCCCGGCCCTACCCTCCTCCTCGTCACATACCCGAACAAGATTTAACTGCAGTGTGAACTCTGCTAACAGAAACAGAATAATTGTGATGGATGTTTCTCTGCAGTGTTTTGGATCTGAATGCATTTGAGAGACAGAATAAAGCTGAAGGTCTCGGTATGGTGACAGAGGAAGGATCAGGTATGATTTATTATATAATAACTATTTATTATGTTATATAACACCTGGATTATTATAAAACACTTTAATAATAGCAGTATATTCACTGTAGTCTGTGTAATTCTGTGATGTGACATAGATACTGCAAGGCTTTGAAACATTATTTTTCATCCCACTTGATTTATCATGGCATTTGTGTGTAATTTATTTGGATTAAAAAATACAGTAATGCTACTTTTGTGTTGGACACATTCACTGCATGTCTTCCAGAATCCATTTTGGAGATGTCTTTGTGAAATTTTGAATTGTATTCTTTTTCTGTATGTTTGTGTATGAGTGTATAATGGTGAATGTTTGATTAAATGAACGTATGGTCTTCTGAAAGAGAAGCAGGCATACTTGACTTAATGTGAAGTTCGGATTGATAAACTGTAAATGAAATAATAATAATAATAATAAAAGTTAACGTTTTTTCGCAAAGGCTACCATGACAAACCAGAACACTCAAAAGTGTGCATGAGACACTAACTGAACCCAAAACATGTTATGATGTTTATTTATTTATTTATTTTTAATTAAATGTTCACTTGGTGTTTGTCTTTTGAAACTGTGATTGTTTTGCCATTTTTAAGTGATCTAAAATTATTTTCAATGGTCATTTCATTTCTTAACTCTCAAAGATGTTGTAAGCATGAATTTCTTGAGCATTTAATTCCTTGATTTCTTTTTTCCAGGTTGTTTTTTTTATGTTTGTTGTGTTTTAACATGACTATCAAGAGAAGATTTCACCCAAAACAAATACAATTTTGTCATCATTTACTCATCCTCATGTTATTTTAAACTTATGGGACTTTCTTTCCTTCATGGAGCATAAAAGTAGGGTTAGTAAGTGATGACAGAATCAATTTTCTTGGGAGTGAACTATTCCTTTTAAGCTACACAGTATGTTTTTTTTTGTTTTTTTTTTTGTTTTTTTTTTTGTTTTTTTTACTTCACATAGTTTATTTTCTCCAGATGTTTTATTCTGTCATAATACTTTTCTAAAGGCTCCTACATTGAATTTTGTACTTGATCTACTCCGGTTTGTACTCAATCGGCATCATTTCTGCTAAAGTCAAACACATTTTCAACAAACTGTAAGTTAGATGATGGAAACTTGATATACAGTACTCATTCTTAGCTATAGCTATTGTTTTATAGATAGTTAAGACAACAAATCAACTAGGAAACGACCTTGTTTTACTTTACTTTGCCTTCCAAAACTATTTGTGCCATATACCGAACAGAGTAAATAGTTACGTTTAATTTGATGTGTTGATTTGGCATGTACTGTACACTGGCAGCCAAAAGTTTGAAATAATGTACAGATTTTGCTGTTTCGGAAGGAAATTGGTACTTTAATTCACCAAAGTGGCATTCAACTGATCACAAAGTATAGTCAGGACATTACTGATGTAAACAGCACCATCACTATTTGAAAAAAGTCATTTTTGATCAAATCTAGACAGCAGTCATCACTCCAACACCTTATCCTTGAGTAATCATGCTAAATTGATCATTTGGTTCTAGAAAATCACTTGCCATTATATCAAACACAGTTGAAAGATATTTGGTTTGTTAAATGAAGCTTAACATTGTCTTTGTGTTTGTTTTTGAGTCGCCACAGTATGCAATAGACTGACATGTCTTCAGGTCAATATTAGGTCACAAATGGCAAAAAAGAAACAGATTTCTCTAGAAACTCATCAGTCAATCATTGTGTTGAGGAATGAAGGCTATACAATGCTTGAAATTGCCAAAAACTGAAGATTTCATACAAAGGTGTACACTACAGTCTTCAAAGACAAAGGACAACTGGCTCTAACAAGGACAGAAAGAGATGTGGAAGACCAGATGTACAACTAAACAAGAGGATAAGTACATCAGAGTCTCTAGTTTGAGAAATAGACACCTCACACGTCCTCAGCTGACAGCTTCATTGAATTCTACCCGCTCAACACCAGTTTCATGTACAACAGTAAAGAGAAGACTCAGGGGTGCAGGCCTTATGGGAAGAATTGCAAAGAAAAAGCCACTTTTGAAACAGAAAAACAAAAAGAAAAGGTTAGAGTGGGCAAAGAAACACAGACATTGGACAACAGATAATTGGAAAAGAGTGTTCTGGATCTTAACCCCATTGAGCTTTTGTGGGATCAGTTAGACTGTAAGGTGCGTGAGAAGTGCCCGACAAGACAGACACATCTATGACAAGTGCTACAGGAAGTGTGGGGTGAAATGTCACCTGAGTATCTGGACAAACTGACAGCTAGAATAACAAGGATCTGCAAAACTGTTATTGCTGCACGTGGAGGATTTTTTGATGAGAACTCTTTGAAGTAGTTTAGCAAATTGTAATAGTAATTATTTACGTTATTAATGTCCTGACTATACATTGTGATCAGTTGAATGCCACTTTGGTGAATAAAAGTACCAATTTCTTTCCATAAGAGCAAAATCTGTACATTATTACAAACTTTTGGCTGCCAGTGTAGCTGAATACTAAGTGTTATATAAGTGACACATAACACCAGTAAAACTAAAGTTTCAAATGAAATCCACACAAAACTGTATTCTAGCAACAACAACAACAACAAAAACATTTCTATTTCTGTGTCAATGTGTTCAGTAGCCCTGCCTACCATGAAATCTCATTGAAAAACCCCAAATCTTCTCCACATATCTGTATATTAAACATAAAATATCTTCTGATTGGCTGTGATTGTTTGGCATTGCGCTACTGATGAAGTACTTGACGCTAGAAACTGACGTGTTGCGCCTGGTTAGGACAAGGTGTTTGTGTCAAAATCAAAAAACATTTTGGGGTCAGAATTGGTGCCGATTGAATCCAAGTCTGCATTTCCCAATCGACAACGACTGACCTTGTGACCTGTTTGACCTCTCACTTTTTCTTTTCTTTTTTCTTCTTTTTCGGTTAACGTTCCATCTTCCCCCTTTCTCAGTCATCACTCATGAGCGTGGTAATTATGCCTTCTGCCATTTTGCTGGTGTTTAGCTGTTTGTGACGCTGTTCAGGCCCTGATCACAACACCTCACCCCTGCCCTGCGTATCCTGTCACTGGCTCCGCCCCAATAGAGCCATAGCCAATCACACGCACCCATTCCAGAAAGGTGCCCTGATTTTCAGCCTCTCAGGCACCTTTCTACAAAGTCTTTGTTCTCCTCTCAGGATTTGCACAGTTCTGCCGTTCTAGATGTAAGAACAGGGAAGTTGTTTTGAACCAACCCATACCCCCTTCCTCTTCTTCTCCTCTTCCTCTCAGGCTCTGATTGGTTGCTCTCGGCTCTTGTGCAGTGGCTGGGTGTTTGGTTAGGAGTGTGTGTCTGTGTGGTTTGTAGTATTGGACTTGTGGCTTTCTGGCTGATCTGCTCTGATAGGATGATGGTCTCTCAGCAGCAGTCGCACTAGTGTTGTGTTCCCCTTCCTTTTGCCATTTCTCTTCCTCTTTCCTTTTCCCCTTCATTTAGCCATTCCTCTTCCCTTTACTTTTCCCCTTACTTTTGCTGTTCCTCTCCTCTTTCCTCCTCTTCCTCTTCTCCTTCCTTTTCCCATATTCCCTCCTCTCCCCCTTCCCCTTCATCTTCCTTTTCTCCTTCCTTTCCCCCTTCTTTTCCTCCTTCTCCTTCTCCTTCTACTTCCTCTTCCTCTCTTCTTCCCCCTTCTCCTTCCTCTTTGCCTACGCTTCCTCTTTTCCTTCCTCTTCTGCTACCCTTTCCCTTCATATTTCCTTCCTTTTCTCCTTCCCCTTTCTCTTCCTCTTCTCCTTCATTTTCTCCTTCCTCTTCTCCTTCCTCTTCCCCACCTTCCCCTTTCCTTTTTCTGTTCCTTTTCTTCTCCCCCTTCCTTTTCCCTTCCTCTTTTCCTTTATTTCCCCTCCCTTATCTCCTTCCTCTTCCCCTTCCTTTTCCCTACCATTCTGCTTCCTCTTTCTTTTCCCTTCCTTTTCCCTTCTTTTTGCAATTCCTCTTCTCCTTCATCTTCTGCTTCCCTTTTCACTTCTCCCGCCCTCTCCCTTCCCCTTCCTCTTCCTTGCCTCCTTCCTCTTCTCCTTTCTTCTCCCTGTTTCCCTTCTTTTGCCCCTGCTCTTTCCTTTCTCTTTCCCCATTCTCTCCCCCTTCCTCTTCCTGTTCCTTTTCTCCTCCCCCTTTCTCTTCCCCTTCCTCTTCTTCTTCTCCTTTATTTTCTCCTTCCTCTTTCCCTACCCTACCCTCCCCTTCCTTTTTCCTTTCCCCTTCTTCTCCCCCTTCCTGTTCCTCTTTCTTTTCACTTCCTCTTTTCCTTCTTTCCCCCTCCCTCGTCTCCTTCCTCTTCCCCTTAATTTCCCCCTACTCTTCTGCTTTTTCTCCTTTCTTTTCCCCTTCAACTTACTTTTCTCCTTCCTCTTTCCATTCCTTTTGCCATTCCTCTTCCCATTCCTTTCTCTCCTGCTTCCTCTTCTTCCTCTCCCCCTTCCTCTTCTCCTTTCGTCTCCCCTTTCCCTTCTTTTCCCCCTTTTCCTTCATTTTCTAATTCCTCTTCCCCTTTTCTTTCCCCCTTCCTGTTTTCCTCCCTTTTTCCTTCCCCTTTCTCTCCCACTTCATCTTCCTCTTCCAGTTCCTTTTCTCCTCCCCCTTTTTCTTCCCCTTCCTCTTCTTCTGCTCCTTCATTTTCTCCTTCCTTTTCCCCTACCCTACTCTTCCCTTTCCATTTTCCCTTCCTCTTCTTTTCCCCTTCCCTTTCCCCTTCCTCTTTTCCTTCCTTCCTCCCCCTCGTCTCCTTATTCTTCCCCTTACTTTCCCCCTACCCTTCAGCTTGCCCTTCGTCTTCTCCTTTCTTTTACCCTTCTTTTTGCCATTCCCCTTCTTCTCTCTCCCCTTCCTCTTCTTCCTCTTCTTCTTCCTTTCCCCCTTCTCCTTCCTCTCCCCTTCCTCTTCCTGGTCTCCTTCTTTTCCCCCTTCCTCTTTTCCTTTCTTCTCCCCATCCCTTCTTTTCCCCTTATCCTTCCTTTTCTGCTTCCTCTTCCCCTTTAGTTTTCCCCTTCCTCATACCCTACCCTTTTTCCTTCCTCTTTTACTTCCTTTTTCCTTTCCCTTTCTCTCCCCTTCATCTTCCTGTTCCTTTTCTCCTCCCCCTCTCTTCTCCTTCCTCTTCTCTTTTATTTTCTCATTCCTCTTGCCCTTCCTTTTTCCTTTCCCCTTCTTCTCTTCCTTCCTTTTCTTCTTCCTTTTCCCTTCCTCTTTTCCTTCCTTTTCCCCCTCCCTTGTCTCCTTCCTCTTCCCCTTTCTTTCCCCCTACCATTCTACTTCCTCTTTCCCTTCTGCTTCCTCTTCTCCTTTTGTCTCCCCCTTTCCCTTCTGTTTCCCCTTCTCCTTCCTTTTCTGCTTCTTCTTCCCCTCTTCTTTTCCCCTTCCTCTTCCTCTTCACCTACCCTATTCCCTTCCTCTTTTACTTCATTTCTCCTTCCCCATTCTCTCCCACTTCACCTTCCTCTTCCCCTTCATTTCCTCCTACTCTTCTGCTTCCTCTTCCCCTTCCTCTTCTCCTTTATTTTCCCCTTCATCTTACATTTCTCCTTCCCTTTTCCCTTCTTTTTGCCATTCCTCTTCCCCCTCCTCTCTCCCCTTCCTCTTCTTCATCTTCTCCTTCCTTTTCCCTTCTCCCTGCTCACTCCTCTCCCACTTCCCCTTCCTTGTCTCCTTCCTTTCCCCCTTCCTATTATCCTTTATTCTCTCCCTTTCCCTTATTTTCTCTCTTCTCCTTTCTTATCTGCTTCCTCCCTTTCCTTTCCCCCTACCCATCCATTTCCTCTTCCCCTTCCTCTTCTCCTTTCTTTTCCCCTTCATCTTCCTTATCTCCTTTCCCTTCCTCTTCATCTCAGAGTGGACCGAGCTCTACAGTTGGTGTTGTGTGCTGTCATCACTGTTGTACCTGCTGTTGTGTTTCCTGTTATTGTTTTTATTTACAGTCATATCGTTTATTGCTCCTACATGTTGGTTTTGAGTTTTTAATGTTTTTTGTGTTTATCTGAAGATCAGAGTTGTGTTTTTATATTCTATCATTCATTTTCATTTCTGTTCAATAGTTTCAACATTTGTCATTATTCAGAGTTCATTTTGATGTTTTAATGCTGGTGAAATTATAGACCAGAGGAAGTCTTACTAAACCACAGATGTTAATCATAATTAATGATTTTTAATTCTTAGGCTGATTGTGTATAGAAGTGTATAATTATCATAATGTGTAGTCAAATGCACTAAATGCATAGTAGTTGTATAATTTTATATTTTTGCATGCTACATTTAAAGTCATTTTTGATAATCGGTGTTTAGTTGAAGTTGTGAGGCTTCTTTTCTGGTTGATCATCATGCTGACCCACCTGAAAGTGCATTCATCATCCAATCAGAAACAAGAATTTAAACTTTGGTGCATTGCTTACTTCGGTTACTTGCTCTGTTTATAAAACCTAGTGAGCTACCTAGGTTTTAGAAACATAGACAGCTCCCTTCTAAGGCAGTATCCTAACTGAAATGGAACCTCATAAGTGACCGAATTGGAATGGTCTATATATGCAGCAGCTGTGTGCACTATAAAAATAACATGACTTATGTGAAGTGCACAAGGGACTCGGCTCACAATGGATCTCAATAGTTTGAGATTGCAGTGCATTCTTGGATTGCCTTCTCCACGAAGGATACATGTGATGCTGCCTTTGAAGGTTGCCTATAAAGTTGCTACCTACTTTTTGGGGTGGATGTCACGTCAGAAGAATGCCTTTGATGCCTTAAAATGCCACCTACATAGGAAGCTCACTAGGAACAGAGCTTCTAAGAATATAGAACTTGAAAAGATTTCAAACATTTAAGCACTTTCATGTTGGCTTGTGAGAAGAACATGTCTGTGTGATTTTCTCAAGGTTTTTCCATAGTTATGACACTGGTGTTTAGCTGTGGGCATTACTGCTCTTCCTCAAATGTACTGTGACATTTAAAAACATTTAACATCATGTTCCTCCCATATGACCAGAGCAGCACTCTGTCTCCAAATGCCTCAGATATCAAATATCACCTGTTAAATGTCCAGGGTCCAGAATTAACATTTCCCAAGAGCCAAATTTGAGTAAAAATTTGCTTTGGCGACACTGACCAGTAACTCTAAGGAACTGCAATATATTATACATTATTTAAATAGTTCTTACAATTTTTACTTCAGTGGAATATTTAACATTAGAAGATTATTTAAGATGCCAATAGATTGTTTTTCTCCAGAAATCCATGTGGTGACACATGTGGAATATTTTTCGCATTAAGACACTAAAAAGAACAAAATCACCTCTTAATGTTTTTTGTTACAGTAAAATCAAATCAGAGACTCAGAGACTGGCTCATCTTGAATAATTCTATTGCTATAGAGACAAAATATATATGATAAAAGTATATATGGGTGCTTCTTCAACTTCAGGCACTTTCATGTCCCAGAGGTTGATTTGTTTTAAAACGATTTCAACATTCTTTGTTTTCTTTTCATTATATGAAGGTCTCATTAAAACTGAATTGGAAAATTTTCACCAGGACTTCATCATTTATTTTTGATACTTTTTAAATGTCTTTTATAGATTTTACTGTTTTAGTCTTTAGACCCAGACTTTCATTATTAAACTATGAAAATACATTATAAAAATACTAATTATTACATGTTTTAAACTTTGACCATCTAAACAAAGAGTGAAATAAACAATCAATTTCAATATTTATTGTGGGAAAATTATTTCTAGCAATTTATGTGTCGTCAACCTACCACACCAAACAATTTTGCTCTTAATAAAAGTTAGTGTACTTGTTAAAAAGTGGACAAAATTGTCAGTGAAGAGCATAGTTGAGATGAAATATGAGACAAAGCAATGAAAAATCAAGGGAAATAAATATCACTTGTAAGCAGGATATTTTTACTGCCTGTCATTTCTAATCAGGCTGTAATTTTGCGAAAAGTGAAAAATATTTTTTAATTGTGTGTATTTAGTATGCATCAAATGTCAGCTATGAAATTATCCGTAGCAAGACAAAGAAGTCTGTCATTTAATTTGAAAAAGGTTAAAAATGTCATTTCCATCAGCGTCATTTCCAGCACAGAATTCTATTAAACACAATACAGAAATGACACAAAAATGACATAAATCTCCTGTGATGCATGAACATACACTTTCTAGGAGTCCACAGTGCTGAAAGTGCCTGAAGTTGAAGAAACACCTATATATATTAATGAAAATAATGGCTGGTAAATTTTCTTAATTCACTCTGCATTGGCAGGTGTGACAGTAAGTTAATTTTAGACCCTGCCAATATCACTTAAATATAAAATTAAAACTGAAATATAAGTTTAACTGCATACTTTTTAATGAAAGGCATCTAAAGCAGTGAAAATCTGGCAGTAGACGTCTGAGGCGAGGGGTATAGAATGCTGCCAGTCTTACCCTTCCTGCCCATGACCCGCCCTCATGCCCAGAGCTCATTTGCAGTCAGTAGTATCTTCCATCTGTGTGTTTGTGTGTGTGTGTGTGTGCGTGCTTGCGTGTTCTGAGCGGAGCTCTGGACTGTCACACCCGCTCAGTCTGCTCATAATGAGTGCGGTTCTAACACTTGACTCTACTGCTGCGCAGGTGAAAAGGTCATGCAAGATGACGAATTCACCTGTGACCTCTTCCGCTTCCTACAGCTGCTCTGTGAGGGTCACAACTCAGGTGGGTGTTACCTGACCTCAGGTTCATTAACACTTCAGCTGAACCTCAAAGATCTCGAGGTTTTGTACACTTTGGCTGCCTCTCAGTTCATCCTAATAGTCTGTCGTAAAATTCTGTTAGCAGCCAATTTAGCTTCTGTTGCTTCTTGTGATCTATTTTGAAAAACGCATTTATTATTGCAAGATACCTCCTGTTCAGTTAACGCTAACTACTATAATAATGGTTGGGACCAGAGTCAAAAATTAACCAGGGCTCAGGACAAAAAAAAAAAATTCCCAAGATTTTTAAAATGTGTACAATTTATATATATATATATATATATATATATATATATATATATATATATATATATATATATATTAATAGTAATTAATCAAGTTCTGGGTTTAGACAGCAGAGTAACCATTTCAATAAATTGATTCAAATGAAGTATTTGTGTAATTTTTATTGAAAATGCATGCTCTCTATAAGGTAAAAATGCCAGTTAACTCTTCTATTGCGTTCAGAATCTGCATACACCTTTTGCATTTGTCGGTCAGTTTTGACCCGGTGGAGTTTTAAGCTTATAAAACATTCATAAACCAATTGTTTTCATCAAAAAGCATATTGTAGCTCATTGTTAACATCTTAGCTGGTCATACATGTAAAAAGATCTATATTTTTGGCATGATAACTGAAAAATTTAAATGTTATTATGTATGATGTCAGTTTTTTTTATTGACATTTTTTTCTAAATAATTAATTATTTCATCAAAAACAATATATATATATATATATATATATATATATATATATATATATATATATATATATATATATATATCTACCTACAGCTAAGCCAGTGTGATACATGTAAAGATATATTTTTTATCAAGGTTTACATGAAATTTTATTTGAATATAACATTGCATTACATTTATATAAATATTTAAAGTGAGAATTTCTAGTAATTCTCCTATTTACTTTCATATTTATTAATTACTTATTACTGCTGAAAAACAACTCCATAGTCAAATCCAACAAATACAACTAGACAACACAACTACACAACATCTGTACTTGTATACAATGTTTTTAAACTAAATGCATGAACTGCTGAATGTTAATTTGTGATTATTATCAGATCAATCTGTAGAGAGTCTTATTCAGACTATATATGCTTGAACTTTTGCTCTTGCCACACCTCCCTTTAGGCAGTTTTTCCTGTGATATAGTTTATTTGTTATGTTTGTTATATCTGTTTTGTCTGTTCTGTGTGTGTGAGACTGTATATGTTTGTGTGTGTATGTTTGTAAACAAGATGCAGTCCCATTTTGAGGCAAAAAAGTGTGTGTTAGAGTATGGGAAAGAGGCTTAATTTAAGTAAAGGATTTTTACAAAAAATCTAATTCATGTGCGAAAATATCTGCATAATATCACGTGTAAAGCCACAATTGATGCCCAGGTCAAAACAATCTTATAAAAATGGTTATATCTCTTAAATAATGTCTTCTAAAAATCTGGAAATTTTTTATTATGTTCGTTTTGATAGTCTTGACAAAGTCACAAAGTGTGGTTTCCGCACAAAAAATATGATTTACCTCTACCGGGTCAAAAATGACCGAACGCAATAGAAGGGTTAAAATCAGTTCAAGAGGGCAAATATGGCCTCTTAATTAAAAAAAAAAAAAAAATGTTTCTGAAATTTCCAAATCTGTTGTGTTCATATGTCAGATTTTCAGAACTACCTGAGAACACAGACGGGTAACAACACAACGGTCAACATCATCATCTCTACAGTGGATTACCTGCTCAGAGTCCAGGTGAGAGATTTATCTGGAAACACAATGAGAGTCTTGTTCTAATAACACACATCTGATCTGACGCACACGTGCTCTGTGTGTCCTTAGGAGTCGATCAGTGATTTCTACTGGTATTATTCTGGTAAAGATGTGATTGATGAACAAGGCCAGCGGAATTTCTCCAAAGCCATTAATGTAGCCAAACAAGTCTTCAACACTCTCACAGAGTACATTCAGGTAAAGTGCATCTGCTGTACTTTATCAAGCAATGAAGTGCTCTTAAATCATGTGAATTATCGTGACGTCTCTGTGGTTTTACCGCAGGGCCCTTGCACGGGGAACCAGCAGAGTCTTGCTCACAGTCGTTTGTGGGATGCAGTTGTTGGTTTCCTGCATGTTTTTGCACATATGCAGATGAAGCTGTCTCAGGTACAAATAAACAATGTTACACTTATTTTATAATGACAAACAATACAAAGCTTCTTGAAGTCTTTATAAATATACAGTATCATGACCAGAAGGATTGTAAATGTTGTGGTTCTTTGTATGCAAGACTGAAAAGACCATCTTAAGGCTTGGGCTGGTCCACATGCCCTTTCTGTCTAGTGAATGGTCGAACACTTAGACTTTCAGAGCATACACTTTTGACCATGAGGCTGTATGGATACGTTTGACACATGCGCACTACGACTGATTTATGATCCATTTTAGTACAGTCAACTTCAGACGCATGAGACGACATGTCTAGAAAGACATGAGATGTACCTGCATGCGGAAAACCGAAGTATAGCTTGGCCTTTAGGCCAGCATGAACTTCTAGGCTGATTCAAAACGACTTCTTTTAGGAATGTTCAGGGTTCAATACCAGTTCAGCTCAATTGACAGCATTTGTGGTATAATGCTGATTACCACAAAAATTATTTCTTTAAAAAAGCAAAAATCGGTGGGGCTTGGGTAGCTCAGCGAGTATTGATGCTGACTACCACACCTGGAGTCACGAGTTTGAATCCAGGGCTTGCTGAGTGACTCCAGCCAGGTCTCCTAAGCAACCAAATTGGCCCGGTTGCTAGGGAGGGTAGAGTCACATGGGGTAACCTCCTCGTGGTTGTGATTAGTGGTTCTCACTCTCAATGGGGCGTGTGGTGAGTTGTGTGTGGATCGTGGAGAGTAGCATGAGCCTCCACATGCTGTGAGTCTCCGCGGTGTCATGCACAACGAGTCACGTGATAAGATGCACGGATTGACGGTCTCAGAAGTGGAGGCAACTGAGACTTGTCCTCTGCCACCCGGATTGAGGTGAGTAACCGCGCCTCCATGAGGAGCTATTAAGTAGTGGGAATTAGGCATTCCATATTGGGAGAAAATGGGATAGTAAAAAAAAAAAATTGGAGGTTAAATTGAAACACTTACAATGGAAATGAATGTGCGCAATTTCTGGAGGGTATAAAAAGGCAGTGTTAAAAACTTGTGTAATATTTGAGCTGTAAAGTTATTTAATTCGTAATTTTTATGGTCGTTTTACGGTTTGAGGGTTTACGGAGTTACTTTGTCAAGGCAACTAAGTTGTAAAATTGGATATAATTTTAGATAAGTTAGTAAGTGATTTCATCGCACTAAATTCGTGTTAACACTCCAAGGAGGGAATTCAGTAAGAATGAATTGTGCCCAGTAAAAGTGCAGGCTATTTACATGTGCGCAATCTAGAATGAGACTAATTTATATAGAATGGAGGCATTTGCACAGAAACGAATGACAATTTAAATACTTAAGATGCAGTGCAATTCCAGTGCTGATTGCGCCTGCCTAAACTGTGAATTCGCCCCATATTGTTTGCATCTTGTGTCTATACTTTTGAAACAGTGAGTATTTTAACGTTTACGGATTGGTCCCATTCACTTCCATTGTAAGTGTCTCACTGGAACACACATTTGTGCTTTTTTACAGGAAATGAGGAACGAGTTGAAATTTATTTTTGTGGTAATCATCATTATGCCACACATGCTGTCGATTGAGCTTAACTTGTATTGAACCTGAAATATTTCTTTCAGAATGTTTTTATGTTCTATTTTACGTAATGTTTATAGTTAGATACCTTCCTACGAACTTCTAATAATTGATCCTAAAGACATCTTATGCTGTGGGCCAACATCCAAAAGCAATTCTCTTTTCAGTACGGTAGACAATGATGTTTAAAAAGTTTAAGTTCTCAGAGGCACATGAACTGACCACAACCATCATCCTCACTTTTACAGAACATCAAACCAATCCTGAAATACGAAGGACATTGGTTTTGCCTTCTCAAAGTTTGTTTGAGAGCATTGAATGATTGTGATGTTTCTACACTGTAGGATTCGAGCCAGATCGAGCTGTTGAAGGAGCTGATGGATCTTCAGAAGGACATGGTTGTGATGCTCTTGTCCATGTTGGAGGGTGAGATTGTTTAGTTGTATGAAAAGTTACCAATGTTCGTGACAAGGTAGACAAATTGTCATAATCACCTTCTTGTCCATTTAGGAAATGTTGTGAATGGCACAATTGGAAAGCAGATGGTGGACATGTTAGTGGAGTCCTCCAACAATGTCGAGATGATTCTCAAGTTCTTTGACATGTTCCTCAAACTGAAGGACTTGACATCGTCAGATGCCTTCAAAGAGTACGACCCTGATGGGAAGGGAGTCATATCCAAGAGGGATTTCCATAAGGCCATGGAGAGCCATAAACACTACACCCAATCCGAAACGGAGTTCCTCCTTTCCTGCGCAGAAACAGATGAAAACGAGCTCTTGGACTATGAAGAGTTTGTCGAACGCTTCCACGAGCCGGCGAAGGACATCGGCTTCAATGTTGCTGTTCTCCTGACCAATCTCTCTGAACATATGCCCCACGATTCTCGCCTCCAAACCTTCCTGGAGCTTGCAGAGAGCGTTCTGAACTATTTCCAGCCATATCTGGGCCGCATCGAGATCATGGGCAGTGCCAAGCGGATTGAGCGCGTGTACTTCGAGATTAGCGAGTCGAGTCGCACCCAGTGGGAGAAGCCGCAGGTCAAGGAGTCCAAACGGCAGTTCATCTTTGATGTTGTAAACGAGGGTGGTGAGAAAGAGAAAATGGAGCTTTTCGTGAACTTTTGTGAGGACACCATCTTTGAGATGCAGCTGGCTGCGCAGATGTCGGACGCCGGCGAGCGCTCGGCTAGCAAAGAGGACAGCGAGAGGGAAAAGCCAGAAGAGGAGAACACTGAGATGGGTTTCTTCTCTGTCACCACTGTACGGACAGCCCTATTTGCCCTACGATACAACGTGATTCTTCTGATGAGGGTGCTTTCCATGAAGAGCCTGAAGAAGCAGGTGAAGAAAGCGAAGAAGATGACAGTTAAGGACATGGTGACCACGCTCGTGTCCTTCTACTGGAGCGTCCTGCTGGGTCTGCTGCACTTCGCCTTCAGCGTCGCTCGAGGATTCTTCCGAATCATCTACAACAGCTTTTTAGGAGGGAGTCTGGTGGAGGGAGCCAAGACCATGAAGGTGTCCGAGCTCCTGGCCAACATGCCCGACCCAACACAGGACGAAGTGAGAGGAGAGACGGAAGAGGGCGAGAAGAAGCTTGTGGACAGAACCTCACCAGAGGAAGATCTGGCTGATCTGACGGTGGCCACAGACGACACTGATCTTCTGTCTGATATATTTGGTTTGGATCTGAAGAGAGAAGGAGGACAATATAAACTGATGCCTCATAATCCAAACGCCAGCCTCACTGATCTTCTCAACACACCCCTCCCACCTGCTCCTACGCCATCACCTGAACTCCACAGAAGACACCAGGTAACAGGGCGGCACATTTTTATATGCTGGAATTTGAAAGTAAATGGATTGTGTATTGCATACATTACACTGAGGTTTAAGTGCTGTTCTGTTGGTTCTCTCAGACAAAGGGGTCTTCATCATCAACAGAGAACAATGAAGCTACAGGGGAGACCAAATCAGTGCCTGAAAAATCTGAGTAAGTCTTAATGCCGTACAGTTTTTGGAGATGTGTTGTTGTGACCAGAAATCAAAAGACAACTCATTTGCTGAGTGACTCCAGCCAGGTCTCCTAAGCAACCAAATTGGCCCAGTTGCTAGGGAGGTTAGAGTCACATGGGGTAACCTCCTTGTGGTCGCTATAATGTGGTTCTCGCTCTCGGTGGGGCGCGTGGTGAGTTGTACATGGATACTGCAGAGAATAGCGTGAAGCCTCCACACACGCTACGTCTCCACGGTAACATGCTCAACAAGCCACATGATAAGATGCATGGATTTATGGTCTCAGACGCGGAGGCAACTGAGATTCATTCTCCACCACCCGGATTGAGGCGAGTCACTACGCCACCATGAGGACTTAGAACGCGTTGGGAATTGGGCATTCCAAATTGGGGAGAAAAGGGGAGAAATCTAAAGACAGGTCTTTGCCTTTAGTTCTTTCGTAACATCTGTAAATCTGTGCTCTTAGGAATTCTAGACTGACAATCTACAGTATTTAAAGGAATATTCCAGGTTCAATACAAGTTAAACTCAATCGACAGCATTTGTGGAATAATGTGGATTACCACAAAAATTAATTTCAACTCGCAAACATCTGTGTTCCAGTGAGACACTTACAGTGGAAGTCAATGGGGTCAATCCGTAAATGTTAAAATACTCACTGCTTCAAAAGTATGGACACAAGACATAAACAATATGTGTGTTTAAAATCACTTACTAACATTTTTCTTGTAAAGTTTTCTCCAATTTTACAACTTGGTTGCCATGACGATGTAACGCCGTAAACCCTAAAACTCTAATTTACATTTTAAACAACTTTACAGCCCAAATAATACACAAGTTTTAACAGAAGAATTATTGTAAGTGCTTTTATAAAATTATAAGCTTCACATTTCTGCTTTTAAACCCTCCAAAAATTGGCCCCATACACTTCCATTGTAAGTGTCTCACTGGAGCAAAGATTTGTGCTTTTTTTTAATCCTCCTATTGCGTTCAGAATCTGCATTCATCTTTTGCATTTGCGGGTCAATTTTGACCCGGTGGAATTCAAGCTTATAAATCATTCATAACCTGATGTTTTTCATCTAAAACTATATTGTAAGTCATTAATAGATTCTTAACTGTTCATTCATGTAAAAAGATTGATATTTTTGGCATGTTAACTGACAAATATAAATGTTATTAATTAATATGCCAGTTTTTTTATTTTAGAAATAATAAAATGTAGAAATTCTTTGATATTTCAAAATATACATTAACTCCAGCAAAACCAGTGTGATACATGTGAAGACATCTTTTTTATCAACATTTCTGTGAAATTTGATGTACATATAACATAATATACAATTTATATGAACATCTAATGTGAGAATTATTTGTACTATTACTCATAACTGCTCAATACAACTTGGTGGTCAAAAGTTCTGAAAGTAACGTATTCTTTTTCAACTAAACTTCATGAAAACAACTGTACAACTCAAGTATACATCATTATTACTTCTTTACTATGTTTTTAAGATAAATCTATTTACTCTCATGAACTGTTGAATGTTGATGTGAGTATACTGTAAGCTGCTTCTGCATCAGATGACTGCAGAGTAAAAATATGAACAATTTCCTCTTTCAAGCCATGTAACATGTAACAGTGTCATGTAATTATAAAATGTAAGTGAAGTGTTTATTAGTAAAAAATATAATTCATAGATGTACAAACAAAGCTACATAATATCATGTGTAAAGCCACAATTGATGCCCGGGTCAAAACTGACCCACGAATGTAAAATATATATATTTTTAAATGGTTATATCTCTTAACATTTTTTATTAAAATAATAATAATTTATTATGCATATTTTGGTAGTCTTGACAAAGTCCCAAAGTTTGGTTCCCTTCCAAGACAACTAACTATGTGGTATTTAAAAATTATTATCTACCTCTCCTGGGTCAAAAACACAAAATGAGGGTTAAAGAAAAGGAGGGACATGTTATTATTATTATGGTGCTTACAATACAGTATTGATTACTTAAACATTACTCAAAAACCTCTTAATTCCGCCCAAACCGCTTAATGTACAGATTTCATTCAAATTTCATTTTGTAGATCATTTCAGCCATCCATTTTTGTTTTTTTGTAAACTTTTTTTTTATTTTCTCCCCTTTTCTCCCCAATTTGGAATGCCCAATTCCCAATGCGCTCTAAGTCCTCATGGTGGTGTAGTGACTCGCCTCAATCCGGGTGGTGGAGGACGAATCTCAGTTGCCTCCGCGTCTGAGACCGTCAATCCATGCATCTTATAATGTGGCTTGTTGAGCGTGTTACCACGGAGATGTAGCGCGTGTGGAGGCTTCGCGCTATTCTCCGCGGCATCCATGCACAACTCACCACGCGCCCCACCGAGAGCGAGAACCACATTATAGCGACCACGAGGAGGTTACCCCATGTGACTCTACCCTCCCTAGCAACCAGGCCAATTTGGTTGCTTAGGAGACCTGGCTGGAGTCACTCAGCACACCCTGGATTCGAACTCACGACTCCAGGGGTGGTAGTCAGCGTCAATACTCGCTGAGATACCCAGGTCCCAAACATTTTACTTTTTAAGAAATTTAAGATTAAAGTTTAAAAATCTTAAAAAAATTATTTAGATTGATAGAATGTCCACTGTTGGAAATGTAACCGACAACTATGACATGATCGTATTATTTGAAGAACTCCTCATTTTAGCATATTTTTACATACTGAACTGTCATTGATCTTCTATGTTACAGTTGCTTTTTTATTATCAGTCTTGCCTTGCAAACACTGTTATTTATTTGACGAAAAGACACTGGTATTGTCAATGCTATGAAAACGTTTTGCAATCACATCCATTTCAAACTTCTTCCAATCACGTGTTGTTTCTCTCAGAGGGGAAAATGGCGAGAAAGCACAGAAAAAGAAAGAAGAGACGGTGAAACGGAAATTCAGACAGCATTACTGTAAATCTGATGAGCCTGATCTGCAGGAGTCGGCCTTCTGGAAGAAGATCATCGCTTACCAACGCAAGCTGCTGGTCAGAGCCCATGAGATGTTGTGTTTGTTTCTGATAATGTCATGCTGGCAGATGTTCGTTCAGCCTCCTCTCAGGAGAAAATCTCTTGCCCATCATTCCTGTATGGGGGATTTGAGTGTATGCGTAATGCGTATGTGCTCTGTAAACATGTACTCTATATTGTGTATTTTACCTCGACCTTACTCAGTATATGTCTCTTCTCCTATAGAACTATTTTGCACGAAATTTCTACAACATGAGAATGTTGGCTTTGTTTGTGGCCTTTGCAATCAACTTTATTCTGCTGTTTTACAAGGTAAGTCAAACTACTTGTGTCTGACTAACTGCAACATTTACTTTAGACATTCATTAGTGGTGTTTGTCATCATGTGACTTGTTGTGGAGAGTTGTGCTGTTACAATACTTTACTGAGAGGTTTACTTAGTTGAAAAGATATCATGGATTTACATTAAAGGAGGGAACCAGAACATTTATGAAATAATAATAATAAAATAATAATAATAATAATAATAAAGTAATTCTAGTCTGTACAGTATAATGTTGACCTTGTTTAAGTAAAAATTACTTCAACATTTGTGCACTTCTCACTTCTTTCTCAATATTAAATTAAGCTAACTATAATCTTAAAACATTTTTAAAAATTATTTTTTTTATATGTATAAACAATATAATCTAAAATATTTTTATAATTATTTCTCTAATTTGTAGTTTTGTTTTTAATATTTTAATATTTTTTAAACATTTATAAATAATATAATCTCAAATATTTGTAAGAATTCTGTTTATTTTTGTATTTTATTATTTTATTTGTAATATTTAACAAATATATATACATATAATCTAAAATACTTTTATAATTTTTATCATTTGTATTTTTATTGTTATAAATATTTTTATATTTTTAAAAACATTTATAAATAATATTATCTAAAACATTTGTAAGAATTATTTTAATTTTTTATTTTATTGTTATATTATTTGTAATATTTAAAAAAATATATACATATAATCTAAAATATTGTTATACATTTTTTTTAATTTGTATTTGTATTGTTTTTAATATTTTAATTTTTTTAAACATTTATGAATAATATAATCTAAAACATTTTTAAGAATTATTTGTATTTTTTATTTTATAGTTATATTATTTTTAATATTTTAAAAAATATACATATAATCGAAAATATTTTTATAATTATTTTTATAATATGTAATATATTGTTATTTTATTTGTAATATTTAACAAATATATACATATAATTAATATATTTTTATAATTTTTATCATTAGTATTTTTATTGTTTTTAATATTTTTATATTTTTAAAACATTTATAAATAATATAATCTAAAATATTTTAAAGCATATTATATTGAGATATTCGAAAACAAGTTTTAGTTCGGCTTGTAACATTTGCCTGTCCCATTTCTCCCTGTGCCTCCCCCCCAACCCCCACCCCAATCATAAAAGAAAGAGGACATTTGTGTTACATATTTAGAAAGTCTGTGATATCCAACCTTTCATTGCTGTCCATGTATAGGTGTCCACATCGTCAGCCGAAGGGAAGGAAGTGTTGTTCAGCACATCCTCAGACACCAGCGTGCGGTGGGACCCGCTGGGCAGCTCAAGCAGTCGCCCCGTCACTGTGCACTTTGTCCTGGAGGAGAGCAGCGGGTACATGGAGCCCACACTGAGGATTCTGGCCATTCTACACACCGTCATCTCATTCT